>NC_085138.1:441661977-441961977 GCF_035046485.1 Aedes albopictus
GGGTTAAGAGGAGGGTTATCAGAGCCGCCAGTCGATACATTATATATGGTTGGAAGAGTGGAGATGCCAACTTCCCTTTAAAACCATTATGTAGAGAATGGTGAACTCTTCTTCTTCACATTCATTGGGGCATCCTCCAATGCGATGGCTTGCACTATATATAATTGTGTGATCTTGATTTAAAAAAATCAAGTTGAGTATAATTATAATGTTTTGCTTGATCGAATCACATTGGGTGGACAGCCCACTGCTATCGGGCTTAGTACCGTGCTACAATGAATGGAGAACTATCATCATCATCATCATCATAAAGGTATAATTGGGTAAACTTGCCCAAATGATACAATAATCTACTGATTACTTACGAATTACCGTAAAACAGGTATCAATTACCATAGGCGCTTATGACGCAAAGTTTGACGAGCCATTTGGAAATTCTAACTCCAACAATAATAATTCTGCTAGAGGTTTACTTGGAGGTTCACGACTCGAAATAGTTTGATTTGAGGATTCTGGCTTCCTCAGTCCAGGGAATCCTAACGATTAAAGTTGCATGGCCCAACGTTTCGGCCTTGTTTATTTGGTCTCTTTCAAGGGTAAAGCTTTCTATTGGATTTTGTTTTTATCATTAGTGCCACAGTTTGTTTGGAGCCTTTTGTACCCTATACAAGTTATCGCATCAGTTTGCCCCAACTCCGAAGAAGCCATACTTAGCCAACTAGAAGACATCCAACAACAACCACAACAGTTAGCAACATCGCTAGCAACTTTGAACGAGCCACACAACGGACGATGAGCAAGATCAGCATATTCCACGGAATCCACACCTGTCTTCAACTTCCAGCATGTCAGCACCGCGCCACCGGACGACGCGATCCAATTACGCATAAGGTAAATTAGCCAGGTGCCCAAATGGTACAAGATCCTATAGGATACAAGAAGCTCCAAACAAACTGTGGCACTAATGGATAATTGACACTGAGGAAGTTTACAAGTGGTAGTCGAAATACGCGTATCTGTCAAAGGATAAGCAATTAGGGCAGAATTAAAAGGTACGAAACTGATTACACTCATTCGAAAAAGGAATGTGGCACTAATGATAAAAACAAGAAAACGATAGGCAGCTTTACCCTTGAAAAAAAAAAAAAACAAATAAATCAGGCCGAAACGTCGGGCAATGCAAATTTAATCGTTTGGTTTCCCTGGACTGGACTCTCCATAAAATAATAATCTTTCTTGACTTTTTAGATTCCCGAAACGTGTGATCAAAAATAATTTCCAAGTTAACGAAACGGCTCTGTCGAAAAGTTTGGCTTCTGATCCACCCCTCAAACTCTTGGTGAATTCCCATCACTCCAGTATCATTTCAAGCTTTTAACGCAGCGAATCCACCAAAACCAAGTACATATAAGAAGCTTCGTCAAAAAAGATTCCAAATAATGCTCACAGGTGGCAGCAGTAGGTAAAGGAAAAGCTTTTCGGTATGCTCTATTTCGTTATGTTTCACCGTATGTTGAAGATCCAAACACGGTTGATTCAATGTTTTAAGACTAGATGAAGACGTTGATAGTAGTAGTAGTACATGCATGTTAATGTTCGGTTATGATTCTGTTGAACTATGTACAAACAAATAGCCCAGGTATGTTAAAAATGTTAAAAATGGGAATGAGTAGCGTGACATTACAACGTTGTAATCCAAATATGTAAACATATTTGAGGGTTTACGGTCAAATTTACGAGATATAATGGAAAATCTGTCAGAAAAGGCGTCAAAACGTCACGGTAGAATGTGTCATATGTACTCGGTTTAGTAGTTATAACTAATCACGGAATAAATAACTATAAAAACATTTATAAGGCAACATGTAGAATGGAAATCATGTCTCATCTTTGTAATAGACAAAGCAGATTACGTAACAAAAAAAAAAACAGAGTTATTTGTTTAATTTTTTTTTCGGTTTTGAAAGCTTAATTTAACAGAAGCATCAATCCCGCAGAATTGCCATTGGTAAAACATTCGTTCCACCTGATTAAGTATGCACCCTCCATCGATCGACCCGAAACAGATGCGTCATCGAATAAAAGACAAAAAAAAACTACGAATAGTTTAATTTGCATTATTTTTTTTTCTACTTCATTGATCCGTTGCAGCAGCAAACTGCAACTGCATCACCGCACCGGCAGCAGCTCGCAACGGATGGCACATAAGACAGCAGCGGAAAAAAACTCGGAAGCACGCAAAATGCGACCCTTCCCCGTTCAAGCTGCAGACGGTTTGAACTACTTTGTCGTACCCATATTTTTTACCCTAACGATTTTTTTTATTTTCATATTCACCCCCTCGTTTTTTTTTCTTCTCCGTTCTGATGTTGTTGGCATTAGAGACTCGTGCTCGGCGGCGGAACAATAAGTTCTAATGAAAAAAATCGCATTTTTCTCCCGGATCTCCCTTGGCAATTTTTTTATACGCGCGTGTTTCCCTCACCAACCTCCATTCCCTGTCTCTGATCTGGTTGAAACGTACCTACCCTAGAAGAAAGCGGCTTCCCTGCCGTCCCACTTTTACAGCAACAACGGGTATGACCGCCAGATTTTTTTTCGGTGCTGTGGCAGCCAGCGTTCTGTAAAGCCATTGATTCGGTGGTGGGTAATTTCACCCCCCTCGAAGTAATGTGATATTAAATTATATGTAAGAGTGGATGCATACATGTATTGAGGATTTTCTTCATCATCAGCGAGCTTCTTGGTTCGGACAAGCACGTGTCTTTTACATTAAAAAGAAAATCATTTTCCTAGAGAGAATTACTGCGATGCTAGTTGGTACAGCTATGACGAGATTTTGTGAACCAGTGTGCTAGGGTTTGATGACAAGAAATTTCAGTTTCAAGCTGATCAACGATGGACCAAATATTTAAGTGATACTCTGCCACAAAACTTAGATAAACTCCAGGATAACAACTTACAGACTTGCCTATCTTGATGCATTGTTGGCTTCAAAGTAACTTAACTCCAATGCAAGTGTAGATCAGTGAAGTAGATCACCAAATTCGTCGGTTTTGACGATGTTCCACCAGTTTTTTCGTACGTTTAGGGTTCCCAGGTCTTCTTCAACCGCGTGCATCCCCATATTTTGCGCTTAAAAACTACGAAAGCTTTTCGCTCTTTTTGGGCTCTCTGGGAACTTTCTGAAAACCCCCTTAGCCCCATCTCAAATGCCTAGGAGCAAGACGTCAAGGGCAATTCAGGGGATCTCAAGAGCTTTTAAAGAGCTTTAGGGAGCTTCCATAAATGACGTAGAATTTTTTGGTTGATTTTTGACATCCCCTCCCTTCTCCTCTCGTCACCTTGTCCTATACCTAATACATGGCTAATAGCATAACCAGAGACTCCCCCTTCCCCCTGAAATGCTACGTCATTAATGAACAGTCCCTTGGGCTTGGGGGTTTGAGGGGCATTTCAGAGGATTTCAGAGGGTTTCAAGAACATTTTAAAGACGTTCTTGAAGATTTTAGTGGCGGTAGATAGCATTTCAGAGGCATTTCAAGGGACTTTTAGGTTCGTTTCAGGGCATTTCTGAAGCCTATTAAAGGCGTCCAAAGGGGTTTCAGGGGCATTTCAAATTGATTATGATGATTTAAAAAGCGTTTCAATGGGATTACGGAGGTTTCAGGGACATTTCAAGGCGTTTCAGGTCAGGGTCGTATCAGTGGGTTTCATGAACACCCTTAAATCAAGGGCATTTCAGGGGCACTTCAAAAACACTGTGATGTGTTAATACCGGCTAGCTCTAGGACTATACCCTCTCAGTGTTGGCGGCTGCTTACTCAAGTGGCCCCACTTACCTTTGCTCAACGGAACGAACGATACAAGAGACTGGCTCAGTACGAGAGACGTTTTCTATGAAATGGCACAAAACAATATAAATAAACTTGACCATAGTAGGATGTTGGGGTCAATATGACCCAGACAGGCTCGTTGAACGTATACTACGCTATCGTGATGCGCCTAGCCTAACATCTTAGGTGCGTTAAACATATTTATTGACTTAACATTTTCACAGAAAAAAGGGGCAGAGGAGAGGTTTCGATGTGGCCGATTCGGAACATTTGGCTCTGGAAGGCCGTATAGACTACACGTGAGAGGGAGAGAGGTATCGCTTCACAATTAGAAGTTGCTTGCCATCTGTTGCACCGTCTCCGGGCTATCTTCTGGTTGCGATCCCGATCTATGCAGATCAGCTGACTCTCTGAGCTGGGAACTCCTGACCTCATTGAGAACCGGCGTCCTGCGCTCCTAACAACGCTGGACGTTTTTGGGGTATGGGATGCCCACCTGGTTTAACGGCGGACAGATTGGTCTTGATCTGTCGTAGTCCTGAGGACCTTGCACTTCTGGATGCGTGATGTGTGTGTTTGTGGTTCTTTGTACACGTTTTGAGGAAAGCTTGATATTGTTGACCACCACGGGAAGACGGACGATCCTACGCTTAAGCCCGCGTGCGGTGTTGGAGGGGGCCTTAGTGTTCAACTTGTTCAACGGCGTTCGGAGGACTAAATTTCACTGGCCGAAGGGGTCAACGACGACTGGTCAACCGACGTCTGAGCAGTGAGCACTCGTGAACGGGACGAACGGGCACTTTCTGCATTAATCTTCGCACCTCTTTTCTTCACTTATCTCATCATTTATTTCCCTTTCGGAACCATTGAATCACGGTGTCAGTGAATGAGAAATCTTACACCAATATTCTACCAACCAGTGCCACGTCTACGCCTCTTTCGAGAGGGTACGTTTCATTGTTTGTCGGTAACTTCCCGAAATGCCTCCGAAACCCCCCTAAACCCACATGATAGCACCAGAGACACTCCGAAACCACCGAAAACGCCTCTAAAACTTGCTGAAAATGCTCTAAAACTGCTTGAAATGACTTCAAAATCCTCCTTAAACCCCATTGACCCCATGTAACGCACCCAAGACCCTCTGAAACCCCTGAAAACGCTTGCGTAACGTCTCTGAATCCCGCCGAAAATTCTTCGAAACTTGCTGAAATGCTTCTAAAATCCCACTCAAACTCCCTCGGACCCCATGTAACGCATCTGACACCCTCCGAAACCCCCGAAAACGCCTGCGTAATGCCTATGCATCCCGTTGAAAATGCTTCAAGGTTCCTCCAAAGCCTTCAAAAACCCCCTAGGATCGTATGTAACGCACCTGAAACCAACCTAAAAATGCTCTGAGACTCTGAAACCCCCTTAAGACCACTCGAATCCCATGTAACGCACATGAGACCCATAAAACGCCATAAAACGTTCCTGTAATGCCTCCAAAATCCGTCAAATATCCTCTGAAACTCTCTGCAATGCTTTCGAAATCCCCCCTGAGATCTCCCGGCACCCCGCTGAAACCCCTTGAAACATACCTGTAACCTCTTTTTGCTCTTCCCTATGAACAACTCCTGGCCGTCGTTGCAATGGTTACCGTTATTTTTAACTTTTCTGATGCACAATACTGATTCTGAGTTACTTTCCCTCTTTTTATGCAGACAAAACATACATAAATTCAATAAATAGATATGCATAGAAATAACATGCATTAGAAGAAGTTTAGAGTATTGACTTTCTCGATCTAGAGTCAATCAAAACGGCTAGTTTCGGATTACTCAACGTTTCGCCCGGTTTTATTTGGACTTTATCAAGGGAAAATTCAGTCATCCATTTTTCGTCTTATGTTTTAATGCCGTCATAGGAGGTATGGGCTTCTTGTTTTCTGCAATTATCATACATATAGTTTTTACAATTTTTTGAACTACACAGAAGAATACTTCACTACCTGACGTTACTCAACGGTTACTTATACCCGAGCAGAGGAGAATATCAAATTCATAACAACAGAATCACATAGCCTGTTTTTATATCATAGTTTGTTATTATTAACTTATCAAAGTATTACTTTTTCATAACATGTTTCGTTGGGCAATCTTATTTTGTTATGATCATGTTATTGAGATTCATCCACTAAATAACATTTCAATAAAATACTTCGTTGTAGACCAAGTTTTGTTATTATTCTACTATTGAAAATGTACAAATATGTGATGAACTATAGCACAAGTTTTCAAATTCACTGCAAAATTCATTGTTATTAACTTGTTATGGAATCTAACAAAACATGTTATTAAATTGCTCTTCCAGGTACAATTTTTGTTATGATTTTTGTTATTTTGCAGCTTATGACAGACAAGTTTATAACATAATAAGATATGTTAATAACACAAAAATTACAGATTCCATTATACAGTTATTATGCCAAAATAACATATTTTATTGTGCTGTTGATGTTCTCTACTGCTCGGGTAGGCTATAATAGGCTTTAAATTACCAGAGATTCTTGCATTCTTATATTCAGTGATTTAAACAGGAATTCTTTCAGATATTCCTGCAGGAGTTCAGAGATTGACGTAAAAACTTGAAGTATTTTTAGGCAAAGTATTAATTGGCAAATTGAGAGATAAATTTGTGAAAAAATTACCACTTGTTTTGGTGGGATTCGAACCCACGACTCCGTTATCACTAATCCGGCGCTTTAATCAACTAAGCTACAGAACAAGTTACAACTCTGCAGAATAGAAAGACAAACTGGATTCGAAGCACCACCCTACCCCGGGTCCGTCTCTCACAACTTTATCTCTCTTATCACTCTCGTGGCCTACGAACAACAAGTGTGCGCGTATTGTTTTTTTTTTTAGAATGTTGATATTGAAGCTCGACTGACACATACTTCATTTGAATTTCTATTCTGCAGAGTTGTAACTTGTTCTGTAGCTTAGTTGGTTAAAGCGCCGGACTAGCGATAACGCAGTCGTGGGTTCGAGTCCCACCAAAACAAGAGGTAATTTTTTCACAAATTTATCTTTCAATTTGCCAATTAAACGTACTTGAAAATACTTCAAGTTTTTACAGACATACTAGCCGACTGGTATAGCCGGAAAAGGGCAATAAAATCATTGTCAGTTCAGAGATTCCAACAAGATTACCTCTATATGTTTCTCGATGTAGTACCCCAGAAATTTGTGCGGCATTTCCTCTAAGGAAGAATCCAAACTTCTTTTCACGGATTCTTATAAAAAACTACGATTTTTTTTGGAAATGTCTCAAGAGTTTTCCTTGGCATCTTTGCAAACGCTTAACTATGCATTTCTCCAGGTATTCAGGATTTTGTTTTTCAAAATATGACTACAGATTTCTCCAAACACAGTTTCAGAAAATCCTCCAATAATAATATAATGGGATTTCTCCAGGCATTTTCTTTTGAATTCCTTTTTTATGTTTCTAGGAACTCCATGATGATTTACCGAGATGTTTCTCCAGAAAGTTCCAAGGAAGTTTTTTCAAGCGTTTCCCGGGGATTACTTCGGATATTCTCTCTGAGATTCATTTAAAAGCGCTTCCTAAGATTTCTGCAGGATTTTACTATTTTTTTCTTCACTACTGTTGACGGGGAAATCGAGGGATTGGGTTATGAGCAGCACATCAAACGCACTTGGATTTACGGTTTCGTGCAGCTTTAAACTGCAAATAATGTTTTATTATTACATATTCAATTCACATATGAATTCAAGCTTCTTACACTTTCGGTGTTAAAACCTGATTCCCCTTCCCGTACAACAAAAGTTTATATTCTAAGATGGCATGGTTTAAATTCTTGTGAGCCCCTGTGGGCTCTGCAAATAATTCAGCTAAGATTCGTTATTATATTCATCTAGTAGTTTAAGTTCACTTACTCGCTGTTTTTCAGTTAGCTATAAGTAGGACATACAAATAGATTTAAGTAAAACAGAACATTTTATAAGCAAAGTAGGAAAATCAAACTTAAGCAGCTCTTTTGGCTCGTTTCTCTTTCTACTACCTTCCATTCCAAACTGTCAATCACTGATCACTGTATGATCTACCTTCTGCTGCGCAACCAGTATTCCCAGCGATAACAACTATCAAAAAATCTTTGCAAATGTGGAGTTTCGCTGTAATACGTTCATGGATTAATTCAAGCTGACACTTCTGTGGGAGTTCGCCTTCCTGATCATGAAACTCCTAAGGGTTTCTTTAATAAATTCCTTTGAGGAGATATTTTCAGGTCCAGTTACTTCAGAAATACAAGAAATGGGTTTTCTTCAAACTTCTTTTAAGAAGTTTTTAGAAATTATTCATAAAAATTCTTTACAGGTATTGGTTTGTCAACTCTTCTCAGCATTTCTCCAAGAATTTGTACTCAATACAGAAATTCCTACAATGTTTTTTTTTCTGAAATTGCTTTTACGGTTCCACCAGAAATATCTTCTGGGATGTCTTCGACATCCCTGAAGAATTTGTTCAGATATTTCTACAGTTATTTTCAGAAGTTCTTCCAGAAATTGCAAAAGCATATACAGAAGAGTTCTTTAAAGAATCCATAAAGGAAATGCTAAGAAATTCCTGAATAATTGTTCTATGATTTCCCTTTAAAACTTATAGAGATACATTTGGAAGCTCCTAGAAGAAATTCCTGAAATTTTATCGGAGGAGTTCGTGGACAAAATTCCTGAAGTAATTTCTGGATGAATGCCTAGGATAATACCTTAGGGGTTACGTACAAAAGGCTGAATCACATAAGGCTGAATGATCAAAAGGCTGAAACACATAAGGCTGAATGATCAAAAGGCTGAAAGCATTAGAAGGCTGAAATATATCAAAAGGCTGAAAGAAAATTTTGAAAGTTGTACAGAATCGAATGAAATGACATTTTGGACATTTATAGCTAATTTATTGGTCTTTGATAAACATTTGACTCGACTTGAAAATGATCATAGGAAACAAAAGAATCTTTGCTCGAAAGTACATTGACGTTTGACGGTCATTTTGTCAAAACCCATTTTACGGAAGAGGAAGTATATGACATTCAATCGATTTGACTATTCATCGAATGGACATCTGTTGCTCAAAAATGTTTTAACTTTGTTCAGTTCTAAATTTATAATGCGTGCGAGCTCTAAATTGAACACTAGCGAAATCCGCGAAACTGAAATGGCCATACATCCACCATGTTTCCACAGATTTCAAACATTTTGAGCTCATTAGATTCAGAAATTCTTCTGCTATTGGAACCATATCTGAGCGTACCACAGTCCGGTCAACATGAGTTTTGGAAAATCCGGATTTCCAATCATATGATTTAATACAATACAGTAACGGAGTTATTGGCATGAATTATCGAAAATCATAAAATTGCCTAAACCAACAGAGTCTGATCGTCGGTCCATCAGTTGGCCATTCCTGATTAAGTTTCTCAAGGAACTCCGGGTGACTAAACAGGATTACTAGCATCACATATCGACAGAAACTATTTCCCCCAAAGTTGTGCGCATAAGAATTCAGAACCGAATTGCAGCACTGCAGTGTGAACGCGTTTAATTTGCATTGAAGTTCATACTCGGCACACTGCGATCAAATACATTTGAACATGCAAATTTAACGCGGCATGAACTGGAAAGGACTGAACTCGTAGCATGCTGACTAACATGTTACCCTGGTATCTGTGATACTAAAATGGTCATATTTGCGCCATTTTACCCTTCAATTTTGGCAATCTTTTGGGCTAATTCAATCTCCTTTTATTGAAGAGTCAACCAGTCCGGCCATCGTGTGTTTCGAAAAATCTAAATTCCTGGAGCTGTATTTCAATATCCGAGACCACAATGTCGTACCAAAGGATCTATGATGCATTTCCCTGTGACATAACATAATAACGTCCAAACATGTAGATGCGGCACAAGGTTCTAGTCCTAGGAAAGAAGACACATGGGATTTAATGATGAAGATAAGCGCATGTGAACTCAGAGTCGAATGGGAACCGAGCGGGCGCTCTTAAGCAGCAAAAGCTCTGACAGGCAAGTTCAATACTTTGTCGACCAAAAAATTTAAAGTGTTCAGATCATTTTTGGCTCACGTTCTGTTCCAATACAATACTGCTTGAAAGAATAGCCTATTTTATAAGAAGGAGAAACATCTGGTAAAAAGTAAGCAGCTTCAACACCTGAACTAAATTATGGTTCTTCCAACATTTTAAAAGAAGGAAAACCTTTGATAAAAAAAAGATGCAACTATAAAATTCAAACACAGGCAGAACAGCCTATGTTCAAAAGAAGGGGAAATCTCCGATGAATCGTTTTTAAGGAATATGCGCACACAGAAGCTCGCTGCATTTTACACATTGGTAAGAATGCCAACACTGAATATATGCAAATACGTCAAAAGAACAGCCTATTTTTAAAAGAAGGAAACATCACTCACGAGTGAGTTATTAGTATGCAGTAGTATACTGTATACAGTATACACTGCAGTAGTATATCATCAAACCTTTCCGCTTGGTCGTTATACTGTACTATTTGCGGCCACAATACTTACTCTTCCATCAGAGATTTTTCCCGCTTCTTTAGAAAGGCTGTTCTTTCGAGGTAAATGCATAGATCATAATTTAACCATTCAACTAGGCTGCCTAGTAAACCTCCTTTGCATTAAAATCATTATAACCCATTCGCCTTAGCGGCATTTGAGGCCTGATATCCTTCGGCATAATGACACAGCACCAACGGGAACGACATTTCGGCAAATGCCACTCCGGGGAATAGTATTCCGGAAAATATAATACCTTGTGTAATACCATCTTTTAAATCATTAAATCCTCAGCTCAGATTCTATAGAGTTCATTATTATGCATATTTCTAGTTTTGGAATTTGCCATGTTTTCAGCCTTTTGTAATTTCAGCCTTTTGTTACATATCCATAGTTTCTGCCTTTTGTATTCAGCCTTATGTGCATTCAGCCTTTTGAAATTCAGCCTTTTGTTACCATCCCTACCTTAGAGAGTACATGAAGAAACATTTTTATTCCCTGTAAAAAAAAATCAGTTTTTGGAGGAACACTGAAAGTAATCCCAAGGAAAAATGAATTCGTAGAGGAAATTCTGAAGGGATCTTCAAAAAAGTGTCGGCTTCAATCGGAGACAATGGTACTGGTAAAAATCTCAAAGAAATCCTTCAACAAGTTAGTGAGGGATCCCTAGATGAATTTCTGAATAAAACCTTGGAAGTACTCCTGGAGATGCCTACAAAGGAATTTCTTATACAATTTCTGGAGGGATATGCAGCATACAAAAATACCTTAAGTAACTGGAGAAAACTCGGAATAAAATCCTGCAGATAGGGTGCGTGTACCAGTTATGGCACTTCCTAAGGAAAACTATTTATACAAAAATAACTAGAAGACCAACGAATGTCATCAATATGTTAAAAGACAGCTTAGTTTCCATACTTTAAATGAAAAATATAGAAACGGTGAAAAAACTACTTTTAGTATTTATTATAGCGTGTGCCAATGATAGGAACCCTGTACCAGTTACGGTTACATTTTTCTAACTTCGGTTCCTTTTCGCACTATTTGCATGCGTTCCTTATGGGGTCAGCCATGACTGGTACACTATGGCGAAAAATAGTGCAAGGAAGCCGAAATTTTAAGGAAAATGATTTATTTCTACCATGATTTGAGCAAAATGTGAAGTTTAAGTGAGTGCGATCATCTTTTGTAAAGGTGATCTGTTGTTCACACAAATTTTCTTGTTGATTTATATCGTTGAAGGGTGAAAATCAACTATGGCGAATGATTGGTACTATAGCCATAATTGGTACAATTACCCTACAATAAATCATCCAGCATTTTTTTTTTAGAGAACTGGAATTGAAAACATAAAAAAAATGTTTAAGGGAATCTTTGGAGTAATACCTAAAAGAACTGGAGAACCCTCTGCAAGTATTCATAGAAACATACGATAAAAAATGCCAAGGAAAAAATGTTGGAGTCATTTCTAAATGTTTTTTTTTTGAGAATTTTTGAAAAAAAATCTGAAAAATCCTCGAAGGAAGGCCTGAAAAAATCCAAAGCAATTCAAAGCAATATCTGAAGGAACTATTGGAGGAACTTCCAAAGAATCTCTGGAGATTTTGCACGAAGAATACATAAATAAATGCCCGAGAAAATTCAAGCAATAATTTATGAAAAAGTTTCTGGAATTAAATTCTGAATTTTCAAAGGAAATCCCAAGAAGAACTACTGAAAGAACCTCCAAATCATTGCGAAAAAAATCCCCTAGGGTTTGAAGAAACGTTTGGAGGAATTCCTGCACAAACCCTTGAAAAAATTCCTAGAAAAATTTCTTGAAAATTTTCGGAAAAATCCCAATATTTCCGAAGGAATTCCTTCAGAAATGTTTGGAGAAATGAATGATAGAAAGTAAGCATATATTTATGCAGCAAACCTTGTCATCTTTGAGTGAATTTTCTATACAATCCCTTGACGAATCCCAGGAGAAACTTTGAGGCAACCCGAGGATCAAGATTAATCTTTTAAGAAATTTCATGAGAATCTCCTGAAGAAGTGCCAGAGAAAATTCCTGTGGGAATTTGTGAAAGAATTTTTGTAATTATTCTTGAAGATTTTTTCAAAAACGAAAACCATGGACAGGGATGCATTTTACACGGTTACTGTGAGGAATCTTAAGAAATGCTGGCGGTGTCCCTGGAACTAATCCTCGAATTTCAGCAAGAGTGTCCCTTTCGCTGCAAGTGCAGTAAAATATCGTGAAATAATAATGGAATGGAAGGGGAACACATTTTGTTTTTTTTTCTGAGGCATATTATAATGTTAACCATATCCGGTTCTTCCTGTACTATCACCTCAAAATTCGACACGGTTGCGTCATAACGCACGCAAATTGAGACCGATGTTTGACGGTGGTATAGGCCAGCCAGTCGTTCGAAGGAGAAGGCTACCTATACCCACCTACATAATACAAAAGTTCTTTTTTCTGCCATCCAAGTCCTTCGGTAAGTCTCTTAGGAAGAAGCTACACGTAGTCGGCGACGCACCATTCAACCACGTTAGGAAGAAAGCAATTTTGCTTACCCTCACATTTTTTTTTTGCCGTTGCCGCCAACCGCTTTTGAGGGATAACGTTCTGTTTTCATCTGTTTCCTTGCCAGTGGAAGTCGTCGTCTGCCTCTGAGGTAATTCAGATAGGCTCGAATGGGGGGGTGCCACAAACACAAACAATTCTTCATGGATAAATGATTTTCCATTGTCATTGCTGGCGACGGGGCTGTGCTGAGATAAATAATTTTTTAATTAAAATATTGATATTTTGCTTTCTTTCGCCGTGTGGAATCACCAGATCCTAAATTGCCTCCATCCACGTACACATGCTCCGGATTGCGTCACGTTGTAAATCCCATCCGGAGACCGCCCCATCGCATCCACTCTGCATCCGAAATGGCAGCGCAGTGGGTACTACTGGAATCGCATTTCCTTAATGAAATTCATTGAAATAAATTTTTATCTTGATCAATTCGCTTCGTTTCGCATCCTTCTGCGCTTCGCTTATTTACATATAATTAATTCGGGTTCAATTCGAAAACCGATTTGCAGACTGGCAGACGTACCAACGCAACGTATAGTAATTTCGGAAGTTTCTTCTGGGAGAGGAGAACGACCAGATGAAGCAATCATTTTTGCCCGGAGTTCGCAAGGACCAAGACATGATGACAAGAAGAGGCGGACATCAAACGGCACGTTTACACCCCCAACTCAATCCGGTGATCAGACGACTCACATAGCATCTCATACTCCGCGCTCGGAACATAAGCACCTTGCCATGATGGATCGTGTTGAACTTCGAGAACTGCCCTCGGCTACTGTAATTTTCAGTCGCCTTTTGTCTTTCGTCCTTTCTGCCTGTCCTACCAACTCCCCCTCTCCAACCACCAGCATTAAATTGCCGTCGTCGTCATCGTCGGTTGGCGTGATGTCTCCGGTATCCGATTACAGCGAAAACATAATTTGCCTTTTCTCGCAATCGAACACAAAACTCACCGAAATGAAATCATAATTATTCAGCCGCACCAACCCTTCATTTTTGCTGCTTGGTTTCCTGCTGGTCCTTGCCTGGTCCTGGTCGGACGGTGTGTCTTGATTATGACACTGATTGTCTCGGCATTGTACACTGTCTGAAAAGGGGTAAATCGCTTCGGACTGGGTCAATTGTTGAAAGGATCTGGCATAAATTACGCTCTTCTGGTGGTGTTTCCTTTTCGTACTAATGATATGAGGTACATTCATCATCATCCTCATCATCATGAGCGGTACGACGACAGATGGAGTAATTCCTGGAGATGTCCTTTCGAGGTATGGCCGTGGTTGAGACGATGCAATCATGAATAATTTTGATTAATCTCACCAGTTCGACCCTTTGGTTCTCGGGAATCGTAATCCAGTGCAATTGTAGAAACACTAATGGGATGATCTGCACGGTGGGTTTGAATGTTTAAAAAGTTAATGTAAGGTTTTATTCTTTGAATGTTTTTGAAAATTGAAAAAAACAATGAGTATTACCGAGTGGTGAAAGTGTGAGTGCATTGCTGTATAGTATTCCTAAGATAGCTGTGGAGATGCAGAGGGTTCTTCGTTATAATGAAAAAAAAAATACCATAAGGGCGAGAGCTATTCTTCCTCTCCTTTTTCTTTGTGTTGTCCTTCTCCTTGGTGTTACGTATTAATAGGCCTCGACTATTCTCGACTACCTTTTTCATTACAAAGACTGCACTACATCTCAGCATAAAGAATTACAGGAAGCTCAAAAATAAAATAGGTAGTAGCTGAGAACATCTTGTACCGACTTTTCGGACCCTCTAAGCAGAATACCCTCTTTGAAACTGATTACACTAGTTTTGAACCTTTTAATTCCGCCCTATTTTGCTTACCCTTTGTCATAGGATAAGCAAAACTAAGCGGAATTAAAAGGTACAAAACTGATAACACTCATTCGAAGCTGAGAATATTTTAGCCAATTGATCAATTTCGCAAAGATACTTTGTCAAAGAAATTCAAAGAAGTTGTCAATACGAAAAAGATTCTGCACCTACCAGTTATCAAACCCAGGTACCTTCAGCAGCTGTAGATAAATACCCGCACGTCCACTGTTTCGGCCATATGTGCTTTGGAAATGTAAAATTGTCTTTCTCATGATTTGGGGTAAGGTAGGGCAACATGCCATTTTTTCAAACATTCATCGTTTTTATTGATTAATAGTCTCGATTGTGAGTTAATCAAAGTGATAACAGCAACTAAAGAATATTTGCTTTATACTTCAGCAAAAACATACACGAAACTAAGGCATTTTCATAGGATTTTAGCGACTTTCAAAAGTGATTTGTAAAACAGAAGTCGTGCGAAAAAGCCACCTGCCATGGGGTAAGATTCCACTTCATGAGAATATTCAAAAATTACGTTAATTTTAGGGCCTTTCAGACCCCTTTTGTCCCTCTGTCCCGCTTTTAGGTATACCCATTAATTGGATTATTACACTTTGACAGACCCCCTCACCTCTAAACGATGGTCTTCATATTTGAATGACCCCCAATATGGATAGTGTGGCTATCAACAACCATGCGCCTCCATGTGTTTCTCAATCTCCTTGGAAACACTTGGCTGATTATAAAGTTACAAGAAAATCATTGAGAAAACAAATCACTTTGATCATCAAAGTGATCATTTGATATGAATTTTCAAAATCAAATCACATTCTTGAATGCTTTTATGAGTCGAGCCATTTTACTACATTGGCATTTTGGACTTAGTTCCCCTAAAAGAAGCAACTTCATCATTTTCTTTGAGATTTCCACATGTTTGACGATTATTAACTCGTAAAACTTACAAATGCGATGAAGTACATCACTCGCTTGACCTTGTTATTGTTGGTATGCGTTCCTACCAGGGGTTCAAGGGGCTGCAGAGGTCAGTTGCACGGGGTGTTACGGGGAGTTTAGAAGCGTTTTATTGCATTCCAAGGTATTTCAAGGCGTTTCAGAGAGATTTTTACACAGGCTTTCAGTTCCATGGGGATTCAAAGAAGATTCCAAAAACGTTTCAAGACGTTTCAATGCATATCGAAGGGTATCAAAACCCTTCGATATGCATTGAAAGGGGGATGCAGACCAGTTTCATGGGGGTTTCAGAAGGAATTTCAGATCTTTGGGCGTTTTATGGCATTTCAAAATTCCTCAAGGTGCTTTACGCTACAGAGGCTCTCAGGTCAGTTCCCGGAATCTCCTAGTGCAGCTCCAGACGGGAATGACGTCAAAATCCAGATTGCTGGACTTGAGCCTACGGTGTGGACACTCAAATCCCTTTATGGATTCCGGGTCTCAGGGCGTTCAAGCCCTGAGCGAAAGGCAGAAAATGCTGCTAATTGATGAATTGAGAGATGAAATTTCTGCTATTCTGTTATTATCAACGCACCCTCTGGCATTTGCCGATCTACGTTGTCTTTTCACTGGGAAATACGTCTACTTATTGACGTTTATGGGCTTGCCGAACCAAGTCATGTAGCTGTCCTACCAGAGCAGAAGGGAATAGCAACAGCATAATAAAGTGTGTTATTTTGGAAAAATAACTGAGTAACGGAAAGAGTTATTTTCATGTTATTTACACAGAAAAAAATATTCATGTAAAATTCAGCGAAAAATCATGCACATAAAGGGAATGCTAGAGTTAGTGCATATTTACATAAGATATCATGTAAAATTACGTTACATTGGTGTAAATTTCCGCTAATAGTCGCGTAACCGGTTGGTGTCCATGATGGTTTACGCGATGGTTGGCGGAAATTTACACGATGGTAATGTAATTTTACATTATATCTCATGTAAAAGTGCACTTACTCTAGCATTCCCTTTATGTGCATGATTTCTCGCTGAATTTTAATTACATATTTTTTTCTGTGTACATAACATATCCTGTTATGAACTTGTCTGTCATAAGCGGCAAAATAACAAAAATTATAACAAAAAAAATGTTTCTGGAAGACCTGTTTAATAACATGTTTTGTTAGTTTCAAAAACAACTTAATAACAGCGAATTTTTAAAATATTTCAATAACAAATTTTGATATGAATAAGTTATTGATAACAATCTGAACACAAAATTTGCTTTTTTTCTGTTGCGGATAGGAACTTCTCCAAAGTCCCATATGAATTCAATGGGATACGCAACAATAGGATCTATTGTTAAATGTTTCATTCATAATTGAGACGCTATTGTTGTCGCAAGCGATTTCTTATCGAAAACAGAGAAACAATAGTTTTTGTTTATTTCCCAAACAACTTAAGATGAAAAACTAACGACGTTTTGAAGCCCTTTATTAGGTGGTTCATTGTTAATAAGATTAATTTACATTATTACCTCATTGATTGACACATTTATCCAAGTGAATCTGAGTGGGTTCGATGCAGTGAAATCAATAAAAATAAAACGTCTAAAAATAATCAATGGAGTTCTTCTTCTTGATGACTTCTTTTACATTTTTGTCGAAAATGTGTTGTTTGTCCTTGAATTCCACCAGTTGATCCAAAATGTTTCATAAAATGGCTAACACTTTATTACACTCTCTATATTCGTATTCATACCTAACTGAAACTGGGACATAAAAAAACAGGTATACTTTTCAAAGTGCTTATAAAACAAAAGGCTGATAAGTTGGCTCTGTCACAGTTAAAACGTAATGTGAGAAAGAAGAGGAACTAATGACAAAATAATATTTTCTCTTACAGTAGTACAGTGCAATATTTGCCTCTATCTGCGTGACCTCACCCAACCCGTAGCACAGAGTTTAAATCCCTCTCTTGCATAACAAACAAAGCACTCCCTTTTCCCAAAAGTCTGTGTTTAGTATAAAAGAGATCATTAAGGCTTAAGAAACCGTCACCAGTACAACCGCTAACACTGAGCGAGCACTCAACGACGACCCCCTCAGTCCAAAACTCAATTATCCCACACTACCCAACTTTAATTAACCACACTGTTGAAGCCGTATGCATCGCACACACACACCGACACGCACCACTCCGCACAAACCACCAAGGTCGAACAAAAGCGGAAAGGGGCCCCACCACTACTGAATCACGACTTTATCAGTATAATTCAGCAATCGTAGATCCATTCTCCGCCCCTACTCAGCTCTAACGGTCATTAGCAATGCCTGTCAATATACGCGCCCCACACATGCAACCCCCACACCCCAACAGTATGGTCACTTGGGTATCCCTGGGGTTTTGACATGATGGTCAGGGATCACAGCCATCAAAACGCTCCACACTTGATCAGGGCTTACAACCTGTAGACATGATGATTCTCAATAATTTCAAGTTCTTTCAGACCTTCCACTATCGAAATGGATAGTGGTGTTGACAAATTGAGAGATGAAATTCGTGAACAAAATCGCGTTCTGGTGGGATTCAAACCCTTGACTCCGTATTCGATAGACCGGCACTTTAACCAACTAAGCTAAAGAAATAACCATTTTTGCGGAATAGAAAGCCAAACTGGCTCCGAAACCACAACGTGAGCACTCCTTTTTTGCAAACCCATCTCTTTTTCGGCTTAGATGCCAATCCACAACACACTCGCGTTTGTACCCACTAACTGTGAGAGTGAATTGTTTATGAAGCCAAGTCTTACTCTCATATTCCGCATACCTAGCCACCAGGCAGTTTTGTTTGCTGGCGTCTAATTCAGTATGCGTCGAGAGCTCGGCACGGTCGCACGCTTTCAACGACCAACTGCGCCTGATGCGACGTAAGCAAGGGTACATCATTGGCATCTAAGCCGAAAGAGAGTTGAGTTTGTGAGAAAGGAGTGCTCACGGTGTAATTTCGGAGCCAGTTTGGCTTTCTATTTCTATACTTGTTATATATTTTGAACGTATTACAATTGGTTATGAAAAAAAAACGATAACTATTGAAAAAGTGTATTTTAGATATAATTTTGAGAACAACATGAATCAATTAATATTCAAATAACTGATGGGACGCCACAAAAGATCAACACTTGGTCGCAGTGGAAATGTACCCAACAGGAAAAAAACTGATGGATTTGACTAATGGATACGGTTGACGCTAGTTTCTGCACCGATACTGCTCCGATCAGATTGTTGGTGACGAAGTATGTGTCAATCGAGCGTTGATATCAACATTCTAAAAACAATACGCTCACACTTGTTGTTCGTAGGTCGCGAGAGTGTGGGAGATTGGCACCTTAGAGCCGAAGGAAAGATTAAGTAGTAAAAGACAGACTTCGTGGTGGAGCTTCGAATGCAGTTTGATTTTCTATTCCGCAGAATCGTAACTTGTACTGTGGCTTAGTTGGTAAAGCGCCGGTTTAGCGATACGGAGTCATGGGTTCGAATCCCACAAAAACAAATGGTGATGTTTTCACAAATGTGTCTCTCAATTAAACAATTGTCAATTAAGCGTTTTGCCTAAAAAAACGGCTAAAATATGAAGGACTCATAGAAAAGTGATCAGAACAAAATCAGAAATTGTCAATAAAGAAGTAGGGGTGGGAGCAATAATAAACTACAAAATTTCCATAAACAAATCAAAAAGTGCATAAACAAATAAAACATTTCAATTATTAATTTATTTTCGAGCAATAAAAAAATGTCAGAATTTTTACGAATAATTCAATAATTGCAATAAATAACTACATTATTGTTACCACCAAAAAAGTGTAAATTTTCAATAAATAAATCGGATTTTTACATGAAAAAAATAAATATTCTCAATTGAAAAACATCAAAAAAGCAATTGATTATTTAGCAATAAATACAAAACAACGAGTAATTAACTTGAATGCAATACAAGCTAAAGAAAAATCGGCCTAGTCATGCAGTGAAGCGCCGTAATTGCGTCGATTCGGTTCTAGGCATTCCACAGATTCAAGAATTTGCCCGGTATAATGAGAACAGAGATGTTATCCCTTTTTGAAGTTCGACAAGCGTTAGCGAGTTCGGACAGCAAGCGTTATTCTGTTAAGTTGCACACATCGTTTCAGTCTTTCTATCATAGTTCTATGATGTAATGTGTTCGAAATTTTTTGTTGGGAAAATTATAGTTTTATATTGCAATCGTTGATTTATTTGTGTAAATTCTTACATTTTTTGTTGCTCGGCAATCAAGTATTTATGGGAAATTTTGATTTCATTATGCACTTTTTGATTTGTTTACGGGACTTTTATAGTTTATTATTGCTTCCACCCCTGCTTATTTATTGGCAATAAATTATTGAATTATTTATGGAATTTTTTCAATTTATTATAGGGCGTTTAATTGGCTGTCCTAAAAAAACTTCAAGTTTTTACGTCTATCATAATGCTTCCTACAGAAATGTTTATGACAATGAATATCACAATATTTGTGAACATGTCGAGATAAAATTTCTTACTTTGTATGGTGGTTTTATTTCAAAATGCTCGAAAAAATTACAATATTATTGAACCCAGTGTTCTCGAAGGCGTTTCAGGGGGTACCAGAAGCCCTCAGGGGAAGTTGCAGAGGGTCCTAGAGCTGTTAAAGAGTATCTCAGGGATTTCTGGGTGCTGCGGGGGGTCTCAAGATCGTTTCAGGGCATCCCAGGGGGTTTCAGGAGGTATCTTGAAGGTCTCATGTGAATTGTAGAAGTTTTCAGGGGGCTCCAGGAAGTTTTAGAGGAATTAAGTGGGGTTTATAGGGTCTTTAGGGCGCTTCAATGGACCTGACCAGCCGTTTCAAGGGATTCCATGGGGCTCCAGGGGATCTCAACGTTGATTTAGGGGGGGGGGGGGGGGCTCTGGGATTCCAAGAGAGATCCAGAGTGCCTCGAGGGTGTTGTAGAGGGCTCCAAGAAGATGCAAAGGTGTTACAGGGGTTTCAGGATTTCATCCCATTCCGAGGGTAAAAGTCCACCAAACAGGTAAACCCAATCCAAGGTGTCAGGTGACCCATGCTGAGGGATGATTGGTTGAGTGGGTATAAATGATGCTCGGTCTTTAACGGAGTCCGTAGTGTGGGTAGTTCATCTTTTTGGGTTGCGTTTCGGTGAAAGATCTACCAATTGAACCCTAGTAATTGAAGGAAAAACTTTGGTCCCTATTAAATTTAATACCTTGTTAAAAGTGATATGTCTCGGTTTGGTTCTGACCGAGATGGATTTTTTTTTAATTCTTAATCACTTAACCTAGTTTACAGCTCTTTTGTCCACTAGGGCACTACGTGAGCGATTCCAATTGGCAGCTGCTTTTGGCAATTGGCAGCACCTAAATGTTGTCTATTCTAATTCTACTATATCGAACTGGTGCCCTTGTGATGCTTTCACTTTTTTACCCTGTCCACAGTAGAATGATGAGCATGATGGTGTTGTTGTGTGGTTGATGTTCCTTTTCTAGTCCAATTAGAAGTCGTCCATTATGAGTTGCGGTTCGCCGATATCCGTTGTAACCTATTTCACTTCCGTTGCCGTATACTGTTCTATATAGATCACAATTACCACACAAGTTAAAAGAAGGCTGTGTTACAGTAAGGATATAATGACAAGGATAAGAAGTGACATATTTAATATTTTTGCTGTAAAATGTGAAAAAAATAATACCAAAACACTGAACATTGACTCTGAAAATTTTTTCCGTTTCCGAAAGAAATAGTCAAATCTTACAAAACAAATTGTAGGTTTTGATAATTTACTTTGCAATTTCATTATATTTTACTTATATGGTTTAGGCTTAAAAATGATCTTGAACAATTATATCTTGTGAATTATCAGAGATATCTCAATGCAACCTTCAAAAGAAATGATAATGACACTGAATCACATATTTTTTAAGAACATGACGAAGTCGAATTTTAACTTTTCTGGGTGGTTTCACTTTAGAATGCTCGATCATTAATTTTTTTGGCAATTTTGATTGGAAACACATTTAAGAATTGCATTGCACATTTTAGCATATCAATCTTCGTTACAAATGTTAACTGCTAAAAAACACGTGTAACTTTGCTGAATATTCCAACAACCTAACTTCAATTGTCCCATTTTCCGATTTTAAGAGATTTTTTGGTCAAAATCCTTAAAAATGACATTTTTTTCTATCTGTATTAACGAGTTTTTAGCCCTAGGCTAGTTTATCTCGGGACCCACGCTTTACTTCCCTTCCGAAGGGAGAACTCACATTTTGTGAGTTTGTTGGGAGTGGGATTCGATCCCAGGTCCTCGGCGTGATAGTCAAGTGTTCTAACCATCACACCAGGTCCGCTCCACTAAATGGCAATTTATTAAATACGTTACTCAGGGTTGTTTCAGGGATCCCATGAAGTTTCTGGAGGAGGGGATACCTAGAGGTCTCAGGGGCGTCTCAGAAAGTCTCAGGGGGTTTCTGGTGTGTTTCACTGGGTCTCTGGGGTGCTTCAGAGTGACACAGGGGCATTCCAGGGATTCCCAGTGTCATTTTAGGAGGTCTAAAGGGTGTTTCAGAAGGGCTCAGGGGATACCAGGACGTTTCAGGGGCATTTTAGGGGGTCTTAGGGGTTTCCATGAGATTTAATAATTTTCAAAGGGTTCCGGGGGTTTCTGGGGCGCTTCAGAGATTTCAGAAGAGATCCAAGGGGTCTTACAGACATATCAGGGGCATTCAGGTGGTTCAGGGGGCTCCCACGTCTCGAGGGCGCTTCAGGGATTCTCTGGTGCGTTTCAGGAGATATCACAATGATATTCAATGAGTCTAAGGGGCGTTTTAGCGGGTCTCCTAGACATTTCTGGTGGTCCCAGGAGGTATCAGAGAGGTACCGGGGGGTCTTAGGGGCGTTTCAGGGCGGCACAGAGAGATTTATGGGGAGTTTTCAGAGGGTCTCAATGAGTTTCAAGGGTGCTTCAGGGATCTTAGGCGCGTTTCAGAAGACCTGAGAGGGGTTCTAATGAGTTTCAGGGGCTTTCGGGTACTGTGCCTGTGGGTTTCATGAAGCTTTAGGGAGTCTCAGGGGCATTTAATGAGATCCCATGAGAGTTCCAGGGGGGACTCAGAGGCGTTTTAGGAGTCTCAGGTGCGATCTATGGGGGCTCAAGAGATTCCAAGAGAGATCCAGAGAGCCTGGAGGGTGTTGAGGACCTCAAAGAGTTTCAAAGGTGTTCCAGGGCTTTCAAGGGGGTCTAATGGGGCTCCAGGGGGTTTCAGGGACGTTTCAGAGAGCCTCAAAGGGTTCCACGGAGGTTTCAGGGGCATCAGGGGCTCTTGAAGGGTTTTTTTTTCCAGGAGAGTGTCAGTATCGGCCCTGGAGCTCCCTGGATCATTCTGAAACGGCCCTTAAACCACGTGAAACGCCTCTGAAATGGTTTCAAAGCCCTTAAAACAAATCCTGTGATCATGAAGATAGAGCGTTTTGAAAAAAAAAATGTACAAATTTGAAAAAAAAAAAATTTGCCTGTCCCAATTATATTGTCTATTCCATGTACAATCTACTCACTGAAGTTGTTTTTACGGGTTTTCATCATTTTCTTCAAAAGCAATAACATTTTTGATGGCGTTCTAAAACTAAAAGATTTTGTAGAATATTCATGCAATATGTTCGGAAAACTCTGCCAAAGTTAAAAGTAAAACTTTCAAGGGGAGTTTAGGGTGATTTGTTTGCTAGCCAACATAAAGTGTAATTATCGATAAATTATACCTAAAAGATCTTGCAGTCTGTTGGACTTGAACCCAAAGTTTTTTTTTGTCTATTTTTTTTATATTTAACTCATTTAATTATGAGTTTGTATTTTGGTTCGTATTTTGTTTCAAATGTAAAAAAATATGTGATAAAATCTAGAGCTCCTACACAATTCGTGATAAGTAAAGGGTAGAGTACCTGAACCATAAGTGGCAATAAAAATCACATTAAAATCGTTTTCCAACCCACCGTGACAGCAAGGTCACCTTCGGCCTGAGCCTCACAGCTTCTGGTGAGCTCGTTCAACAGAGGACCATCCTCCTGTCGTCGAATGTTGAGTTAGCCTTATCCCGGTTCTCATGCAAAGAAATTAAAACCAACAACCCATTCATTTAGCAACCAGTAAAGAGAAAAGGCGAATCATTGCATGCTCATTGCACACAGCACGGGTCGAACGAAGAACTACAACGTTGATGGTGGTGATGCGAATGGCGCGTGCTGGTTTTTATGAGCGAAAGCAAAAAGGGCCACCGTCGTCGTCGTCGTCTCCGGTGCCCCGGAATGTTGATGAGCCAGTCAGTCGGCCTTGTCGGAAAAACTGGGGGTTCCGTTGTTGGAAGGTTGGCGAGTTGACCCTTTCGCTCGCTCACTCACTGCGCCGCTTCGATCGCAGCGCAGCTGCCCAACGGCATGCCCACCCATAGCCGGGTACCCCGGAAGGCAAACGGGGCGTGAAAATGAGTTAACAAATGTATCGCTTTATCTTGATCCTATTAGTTTATTGCGTGAATGTTCTCGTTTCGTTTTGTTCCACTGGGCTACGGTGGTGGACGGTGGACTGGGCGGGAGAGGGTGATTTGCTCTGTTCTAGGGATATTTATGATGAATACGTTTGACTTTTCCTGTGGGAGGACGACGTGCGTATGGCAGCATGTATGGGACCATACAACGTAGAATGCCAGGAGCTGATGACACATGTTACGTGCACAAGGACGACTCATTATTAGACTGATGGGTTTCGGACAGAGTTCTCATGTACATACTTACAATCACTTGTTAGGGAGCACGGCTGCAATCGGATGAAGGGGGATTTATGATTTATGTAGATGATTGGGATAATGATGGACAGACTCGTGCGAAAATCCTGGCATTGAATCGTGCAGTTAATGAATTTTATGCTAATGAGGACGTTGGTGGAATTTGCGGATGCTGAAGGTTTATTGTATGAGCATGAGCATAGATGATCATATAGTTCCTAGTTACTTTTTCGTGATTGACTTGAACTATCAAAATAGCACAAAGAACCAAATGTTGGATCCTGTTGTTAGCCAATGAGCATATTTGCAAACTTTATATGTCAATAACGGCACCGGCCACATCCTTATAGTCATTGGGGAAGGAATGTCAGTGCGATATCAGATTTTATTAGAAGCAGAGATTATCATTGTATCTCCACAATTGCTGCAGGTGGTTATTGGACGAGAATCGTCGCTACTAATACATACTTCATCCCAAGTCTACTACGGCTTAGTAGCAACGGGTGTTGAACTATCAGTCCTTCCCTCTCCCAATGACCGTAAGGACGTGGCCGGCACCGTTATTTACTTTTTGAATTTTGAGCTCTCGAAATGTGCAGAATGGTTAGGTAGTCGCGGAGTAGCAAACAGGCGATGTGTACTGTTATCTTTTCTTTGCTTTGCATTACATCTCCTCAATTTCCGCCGAAGAAGTTCCCCTTGACGAGTATTCTTTGGTTCTCTACAACCGCAAACAGGTTTTTCAGTTCTCTACTAAATATTATCTGCGCCAGTCGTTTATCTGGCATCCTTGCGACGTAACCAGTCCAAATCAGCCCACCGTGATGTAATATCTTAACAATATCCTTTTCAAAATTCTCGGTATAGGCCGTCAGCCTCGACAGACTCAACAGGTTCCCGATGATGTCCAGTAGCAACTTCGCTATCGCGGTGAGTATCTCGTTCGTAGGGAATGGGAACCCATGGTCGGGTGTCGTGGTACGGAAACAACATATCCACAATCTTCTGCAGCATCTCGAAGAAGCGTTCTGGGGCTGCTGATGAGCCCTTGTTTTTGACTATGAATACCCTGTAGACATCACGCCAGAGACTCGTGAAGGGAGCCTGGCAGCAACTATCGAATCACTTTCGCCCGCTTACGCGCCTCAACCTCTTTTTTTTTTCAGTGCCAGCTAAGTCGCCCTGTAGAGTAATGCGGGGCAAAAGTTCGCACGGGGCAAAAGTTCGCAGTGGGTCTTTTTCTGAGCACGAGTTAAGAACACAAACAAATCTGTATGGGTTCGACACATAATCAGGTCAGCTACTCGTCAATAAAATTTGGAACGATTTCGTTATGGTTTGGCAGAGTTATGCGAAAAAATGTGTTTCTAGGGGTTTTGATAGAATTTTTGGACCTTTTGGAATAAGAATTTGTAGTAACAGGAAGAAAAAGAATCTCATAACCTCTTTATGTCGGAGAATCGTTATTCCATAGTAGTTTACGAGGTGCACTCGAATAAACAATAAACTACTAGTGCTTCTTGCAGAAAGGGACATTGCTAAAACCTCGACAGTGGGGCAAAAGTTCGCAGTAGCTGTGGGGCAAAAGTTCGCACTAGATTTCTGAGTCTAGTCTCTCTCTCTCTTCTTGGCGTAACGTCCTCACTGGGACAAAGCCTGCTTCTCAGCTTAGTGTTCTATGAGCACTTCCACAGTTATTAACTGAGAGCTTCCTCTGCCAATGACCATTTTGCATGCGTATATCGTGTGGCAGGCACGAAGATACTCTATGCCCAAGGAAGTCAAGGAAATTTCCTTTACGAAAAGATCCTGGACCGACCGGGAATCGAACCCGTCACCCTCAGCATGGTCATGCTGAATACCCGTGCGTTTACCGCCTCGGCTATATGGGCCCTTACAGTCTAGTACAGCAATATAATAACAGAATCTTTGAAACAATGATAATTTAGTATAGAAACTACTATATATGCATAATATGAGTAGTATGCACCCTGAAATCGTTGTGGCAGAGGGTCTGAACTTAGTTTTGTAAGAAGATTGATTGTAAGGCAAACATTATGTTCACGCATTTATATCAATAAATGAAAAATGGCTAAAAAAACATTATAAAACATTTTATTTGCCATCCTCGTCGTGTCTTTTCCTATGTTTCTGAAGGTCTTATGTTCATCTACTTAACCGGGGTCTTTCATAGCTTAGTTTGTAAATTCCCAGTTAAAATTTATCCCCATACTGATGGGGATAAGATTCCATAACGGTCCCGTTCAACAGTTTTGCTGCATATTTGATTTTTTTTCCATGTATTTTGTGCAACACGTATCTCTATGATTACCCCACAATGTGTTTTGACAACTCCAGTAACGCTGTAAGGGACAGCTCTGAGTTAATACTTGTGTAAGTCTTCATAAAAGACACTCTATACAAAAGCTGAACACCAGGTCGTATTCCAGTTGGGCCGTAATGCTAAGAACAGAAAGAAACAGATTTCATTGCTAGAGTGAAAAGATGAACATGAATTAGCATAAAATAATTGAACATCACACCAATAAACTACCCTGTACAAGGTGCGAACTTTTGCCCCGCATAATGCGAACTTTTGCCCCCACTATGGGGCAAAAGTTCGCATTGGAGTACTTGTTTTAAAAATTGTATTACTAAAACTATAAAAGGATCGCGAAAAAATCTAGTACTACGTTTTGAAGGCAACATGATAGAGACCCGTTTAACGAAGAAAAACGATATTGATTTCTTTTCGTTCAATAGTTATTTTGTGAAGTTTGTTAGGTGCGAACTTTTGCCCCGCATTACTCTACTGCCATGCTTAGCATAATTGTCCCATGTTAATAGGGATTCCCATCGAACATGGGACAACTGTGCTGCACAGAGCAGCGCAGGTTTCACCTCGCTCCATTCTTCCCTCATCAGTGGGAGCTCCTTGCATTCTCATGTATCACCGACTTCGGTAATTTCTACCGAAATCTCAACCGTTAAGTTTGTTATACAGGAAAATTTCGGTAAAACTTGCAACTTTTACAGAACTTCGTTAGAGTTTGACAGATTAACGTTAAGATTTTAATGAAATTTGGTATATTTTTACAGAATTTCGTTAAAACCCCTTTACCGAATGCTCAGCAATTGAGATTTCGGTAAAAATTACCGAACGCGACTAGCTGTGTACTGTAGGTATTTTTGTCATACGAGGGCTTCGACTGGGTGTTTGATTTATAGTGACGGATTTCTTACTCTTAATGTCGAGAAAAAATGATTTTTACTTTCCCGACGCTTCGGCCGATGGGTTTTGGCTTTCTCAAGGTACGATACACACGACGACCCTTTAGAAAGGCCAAAACCCATCGGCCGAAACGTCCGGAAAGTAGAAAACAATCGTTCTCGACCTTAATTCTGGAACAGGCAACTCAAAGATCAAGGTATTTCTGCCGTTTACGTTCGTGGCATTCACGTTCAGTTTGGCAATAGATTCGAGTAGAGCCTCTTGTATTAGCCAAGTGAACTCAATTCCACTAGTGCACCGAATAGTAAATTTAGAGAACTGGTCCATCAACCACTTGGTGGAAGGGGGTGTTGGTGTTGGGGTATGCATCAACTTCGTTGATCTTCGCTATTGCGAAGGCCTCGTTTGACGTGGTGGGTTGGAAAGGGAATACGTTTATGGGTCCACAAGTAGGGCGATATCTATACTTGACTCTGAGACTGACTGCCACAACAACTGTTGCCCGGCCTCACGCCGTGGTTTTGATACAGCTGAGTTACCTGCACTATCGTTGGTTCCTTTACCCTCCAAGTGGTCCACCTGGTCATTTAGGTCCACCTGCCATTCGGGCACAACCACCAGTCAACTCTGATCTTCATGACTGCAGCCGCCTTGTTAACCTCCCCTTCAGGGTTCCCTCCTGCACCTTCTCAACCAGGGCCGCTTAGGTTAGGCATAGTAGGTGCTATTCTTGGATGAGCAACGATGCTTTTTACATCCATGGCCCTCAACACCTCGGCGTGCGTGTCCGCTTCAGTCTTGAAGACCAACGCGTTTCTCCTCTAATGAGTTCAGAGCCGGTTCAGCTCTAATCAGGAGTGTTCATTTGAACGTTCTTCCCTCCAGTTAGTTGCTTAAGCTGAATACAGGTCGAGGTCGTCCTTTATGGCCTCGCTACGGTTTTATGGGTCGGAAGGCCGCCGCTACCAACTCACCTGTGCATGATTACCTGCCTGATCGTTTACTATCTCGGTTGCCAATTCCTATGCATTAACCAGCATACTATAATCAGTAACTTACTGGCACTTCTTGAGGCGCTCGAGGGACTCTGAGCTGGGCTGAGGTCCTTTGAAAGTGGCGCCATGTCGATTGTACACAGTTGCTTCTGGATATTTTGGATTTCTGTACGGGTTAACTGCTGAGCTCCCGCCACGACCAGTGGTGGGCACGCTTGCCGTAACCGTTAACACATTCAGGACGATCATTTGCTTCTACTCCTACAAAGATCACTTAAAAGTAAACTATCAATGTTCTCCAATTTGCAAGTGAGGTATACCTTTCTATTAAGGTGGAAAAAGTTCAATTTAAACTTTTAGTTTCCGATGATCAAACAAAATTTAACGTTTAACGAGAGCTTAACGGTTAACGGATGCGTTTGCCTCTGAGGCGGCCAAATTTTAATCTACGTGGTTTATAAACAGCCTCTTAACTACTCGAAGAGCACCATGAATAGCGTTGGAGCGGTAACCTCAGCATCCATCCCGGGACAGCGATGTAATGCCACGGCAGTTACAGACGTTCCTTCTCACCTTTCTAGTGAACGGGAAACATAACGGTGGTTTTCCAAACCGTCGGAAACTCACCGCTTGACAAGAACAGGCTGAATACATGTTGCTGAGGTGTTAGGAGATTTACAATGAACCTCTTCACAAAAACGGATGGAATTCTGTCAGGGCCGGAATTGGTCGATGATTTTAACGACGAGGCGGCTCTGAAAACCACGGTATCGATGTGAAGTGTGTATACTATACACTACTCCCAGCTACTAACGAAACGTTACAAGCCGCTTGATGAGTTTGACGTTCGAGAATGACTTGATTGCTGAAAATACTGGCGAACTTGTCCATAAAACTGGCAGATGTCTTCTGGGTCACATGAGATTTCTTCGTTGAAGGTCATGATTAAAGGAAAGCCAGCCTCATTCCGTTGATTGTTAACGTACTTCCAGAAGGACTTCGGTCACATCCTCAGATTCCGTTGGAGGTTTTCCTGGTACCGTCGGAAGCTCAGGCGACTACTCAAATGGTATGCAGTGTTTCATCTTTTGTAATGGTCTCGCAACGAAACTGTCCGATATTTCGAGTACCTCCTAAATGCAGCTTTCTTGGTGGGCTTCAGTACGCGAAGCTCACGGTTTGTTGTTCAGAAAAGCTTTCTTGGGTACTGGTACATGTCGCTCAATCACATGACCGAGGATGTGCGAGAGAGTCTGAGCAGCATTGTTCACATTGCGTTTATCGACGACAGCGGTCTAATCGATGGCAGATAGAAATTCAGTAATGCTTTGCTGGTCTGAATGACGAAATTCGTAGAAGGCGGGAGCGACGGTCATCATTTTGCTTGAACAATGATCGTTGAGTGTGAGGACTAATGGAGGATGGCGATTCACATGTTTGCCCGGTGGCACTGGAGCAATGGAGATAGCTGGGGCGACATCTCGAGCACTCACAAAACAGAGATCAAAACAGCGAACATTTTCGTTGGCAATGATATTGATTTGTCGTAACGTGGCGGAGCTATAACTATCTAAAAGTTTGGTAATATAACTACATGCTTCAGAAGTCTCGAGGAAATCAAACGATACTATTTGATTTTTCCCAACGTTTCGACCACTTTTTTGGTCTTCTTCAGGGGTTAATCGCTATTATCGTTTTTCGTCAAATTTTCTGTATAGAACTGTTGGGGTCTGGTTAACAATTTTGTACATCAAGGTGGTGAATTAGTGATTCGTAGCTAATTTCTAATTTCTCGTCACTAATTCTTCCACTTGATTTAGGCACTGTTTAGTTTTCTGTTTGCAACTGTCAAATTCATTCAGTCGAACCCTCCCAATCCATTTACATTCAACTTAGATCGATCGGGATCGGGATGACGATTTCCAAGAGATTTCCGGTATGTTGAAATCGCTAATGATTATAATTTTGTCTGCCGCATTATCATTTCCAATAATCGCCGATACCGATTGAGAATGAGCGTCGATCAAGGCGGTGTCACGGGTTCCATCAGGGGGCACATATGTAGATAACACACAGAAACACCTTGCGATTTGTAAGCTGGATACACACCCATTGCTGTTCTACATTATCACAATCGTCATTGTTCATAACTCTAGCTTTGGACATCTTTTAGGTAGCGATGAGAACGCAATCACCAGTTGATTTCGAGGTCCACGATGGCAGCGACAAACTTCGTATTCCGTACCAAAAATGTGCCCAGACAGAGTTCGTGAGTCACCACGTTTCGGTTAGAACGATGATGTTTCAAAACTTATTGGAGATCGCGAGAAGATATTTGTCTACGTCACTATTCATTCTTCCAGCGTTTTGATAATATATCAATACACCTTTATTATGACCTCGATTTGCTATCATAGATTTGGAAGAAGCTACCATCGGGTGTCGGAAGATATTCACTAGTCTCTGCAAGACCATCACTTCCGCACCAGCACGACCCCGCACGGTGCTCCATTTACCGTTATTATAAAATAAAATATACCATCAAAACCTGAAACGCCATTCTCTTTATTTATATATCCTACACCTCTGGACAAATTTTTAAAATCATCGTTGGGCCATTTTTTGAGTTACGCCCTGTTAAAGGGTCTAACCTCTAAACAATCGAGTTTTCTATAGAATAACACCACATTTCATAACAGAATCATGTATTAATGGCATCAATTATAGAAATTATCATGAACAACTTTGAAATTTGGTAGTAGAGTAAGGTGGGGCAAAAGTTCGACCTTAGTTGAAAATTCAACTTTTTTCAAGAAATCGAAGCAGATAAAAATAAATGAATACCGTATGGTGATTCTACCATCCATGAGCTAAAAATTTGATGAACAAAGCTACGCCAAATGTCTTTTCAATTTTGAGTTACAACACTCTTTGTATGTGTGTGTCTAATTCGAACTCTTACCCCACCACTGAGGCAAAAGTTCGAATCTAGTGTTTGTGGAATTTCTCTAACCGTAGCACACTATTTCCACACTTTGGTAATCTGAATACCTAAAACCAATTAATATTTTATGTTGGAACTGAAATACACTTTAAAGTTCGAACTGGATTTTACCCAAATCAGGGTTAAATTTACTACACCAAAAGTTAGTAGTTTTCCGCCAAATTCAGATTAAACAACTTTTTTTTTCAATTTTGATCGAATTTTCTCACTAATTCCATCAAATTTAGAGATAACATGTTCATTTTGCAGAATTTTAGGTTTTTACCCAAAGTTGCGGCCAATGACCATTTTGTATGGACAAATAAAAAAAATTGTATGGACTAATGACCACCCGGGGGGGGGGGGGGGGGGTTGAAAAGTCCCAAAAAAATGACCACGTGGTTTATGGACAGCCCCTTAGGGCCTATAGAAAGCAAACATTACATTGGTGTAACAAATTCAATTAAAAGTATATTGTATTGGGATTCCATATGTCAACAGATGTTCATATTACTCTCCGTCAAGGCGATAGTATTCACATGTTCAGCACCAACATTTCAAAAGGACGTAACAATATCTTCTCCCATATTAGCAGATCGAATCTCATCTTTCCCAGGACACAAACAATCACTATCGGAAAGAATTGCATTTCCTCCGTCCAGTAGTAATTGTACATTGCATCGGAGAGATAACGGTTTGGTTTCGGCAAGCAGTTTCGCCATTTTGAAATGATAGCACCGATATATTTAGACCGTACACTCTCTGTACAGCAAATCTGCCTTAAAGAATAGTCAAAATTTATCAAAAATATTTAATATAAGCAATCACAAATTAGACAAAAAGAAATATGTCTGTGTGCCACATATCTTAAGTTATAAGAATAGAAATTCAAAATATCGAAAGGCCAAAAGACACAAAGTCGGAACAGGTAACAAATAATCAAACAAAATATTCTGGGTGAAAATTATTTTTTCTTTTAAAATATGTAGGTAAGACCTTTTGTCCCTACTACTTTAACTTTACTTCGACCTATTGTTTTTCATTTTTTATTTCATTCCTGGAGCAACATCGAAACAACATGTTTTGTGCCTTTTTTCGAAATCGCTTCGAGGGCCTAACAGCAGCCCGCCCACGCAAATGAACACCGTTATCCGAAAGATCGATGTTTGCTCTATCTGAAAACTGTCTTAGTTTGTGTGAATAAGTTGATGGGCGCTCAGGAGTGACGTGTGAAGTCATTTTTTACCAATGCTTGTATGCCCTTTTCAAATGTTGCTCCAGATTTGTACGATTTATCTTTTCAGCTTCAGCATTTCAGAAGGGCGTAACTGGTTGATGGTAAGGCTCCTTCTTCTATGGATGTAGATTGCATGTCACCACTCTAATGTAAACCATCAAAAGAGGAGCATTCTTTTTGTCTAGAAGTGCCACGCCACAGCTTTGAAAAAAGGTGTTGTTTTGAAAAGCAGTTACGCGCTCTTGAAATGCTGAGGCTGAGAAGACAAAACGTAGAAATGCAAAAAAAAAAATCGAAGACAATATTGCGTGTTTCGCCGTAGATGATCGCACAAATTGTTCAAAATCGCTAATAGATCGTCGCCAGTACATAATATCGTGTTCGTGTCTTCAACAATAAATGCGGAAAATAGCTAATGGTTGACCGCACAGAAGACACCGAAACGATTAAATGTAACCGCGCATATCTATTTACATTTTTTCATAACTTTTCGCGATAATTTTTCTTGTAATGTATAGTAGGTCGAAGAAAATAAAATTAGTAGGGACAAAAGGTCTTACCCTAGGTCTTACCTACATATTCCAAAAAAGAAAGGATTTTCATGCAGCATTTTATGTGTGATTATTTGAAGCCTGATTCGACTTTTTGTCTTTTGGCATTTCAATGTTTTGGTTTTTTATACTTTTAACTTAAGCCGTTTGGCACACAGACATATTTGTTTTTGTCTAATTTATGGTTACCCATATTTGACTATTGTTTTTTAAGCAGATTTTCTGTATAGAGAGTGTACGCTCTTCATATATCGGTGCTAACATTTCAAAATGGCGAAACTACTTGCCGAAACCAACCTTTATCTCTCCGCTGCAATGTACAACCACTACTGGATGGAGGAAATGCAATTCTTTCCGAAAGGGGTTGTTGGTGTCCTGGAAAAGATGAGATACGATCTACAGCTATGGGAGAAGATATTGTTTTAAAGATCAGTTACGTCCTTTTGAAATGTTGGTGCTGATATGCATGTGAATACTATCGCTGTTACTGACAGTAAAATGAACATCTATTGACATATGGAATCACAATACAATATACTTTTAATTGAATTTATTACACCAATGTATTGTTTGCTTTACGGCTGTTCGGGCTCTAAAGAAGTTGATCATCAATATTGATTTCTATTCCCGATCAGCCTAGATAGCCGTGTAGTGGCGGTAGCAGTTACCTCAACTGGCTAAGAATACCACTACGGATTGCCTAATCCGGTGGTAAAAGTCCACCAAACAAGCGACCCCTAATTCATGGTGTTAAGCGTACCGTGCCTAGGAATGAATGGTTAGGGGGGTCTAATAAAAACTTAACCGTGAACGGAGCCTGTGGAGTACCAGGGCACCCTCCACAGTATGTTGCCCTTACTGTGTTAAACGGAGCAATGACGCAGTGGACCTTATTTGTCTCCGGGATAATCGGCCACTTTTCTTACGTCTCAATTTCGAGGCTTAATAAAAGTGGGTAAATGAAATTTTTTTTTTTTTATGGCAGGAATTAAGTTCGTACAGGTAAACCTTCATCACGCAAAAGGTGCTTCTGCTGTGTTGAGTCGAAGGTTTGAAAAAGAAGGACTGGAAGTGGCGCTTATTCAAGAGCCATGGTCCAATAAACGAAAGATTCTTGGAGTTCTGACACAAAATAGTAAACTATTTTATGATGAGCAACAAGATTCGCCCAGAACCGCTGTCTTAGTACGCAAAACGTTAAAATGCTATCCTATTACAGAGTTTATCAGAAAGGACATTGTTGCGGTCATGGTAGAGGTACCAACCACTAGGGGTAAAACTGAGATCGCTGTGGCTTCAGCTTACTTTCCTGGTGATGTTCCTGAGGTACCTCCTCCTGAGATCGTATCATTTGTTCAATTCTGTAAAGAAAACAACAAATCGTTTATCATTGGCTGTGACGCCAATGCGCATCACACGGTTTGGGGTAGTACGGATATTAACAGTCGAGGTGAGTCACTATTAGAGTATCTGTCTTCCAACAATATAGACATTTGCAATAATGGTGATAAACCTACTTTCTCAAATGTAATCAGACAAGAGGTCTTGGATCTAACACTGTGCAATGCTGCAATCTTTGACAAGATCACAAACTGGCACGTGTCAGATGAGATTTCTCTATCTGATCATAAACACATAATCTTCAATTGGAGTGGTGGAGATTATTCTAGAACCGCATTTAGAAATCCCAGGAAGACAAACTGGGATCAATATGTAGAATTGTTGAATACGCAATCATTTACAATGGGAGAAACTATTGATTCAACCCAAAAGTTGGAATCATTTTCTCAAAGGGTAAATGAAAGTATCATCAATTCCTTTAACGGAAGTTGTCCCACCATACAATCGTCTTCTACTAGAGACGTGCCATGGTGGAACTTTAAACTGGATCGCCTTAGAAAATTTTCTCGTAAAATGTTCAATAGAGCGAAACAAACGGGAGATTGGACTCAGTACAGGAAAACCCTGACTGATTACAACAACGAAATACGAAAATCGAAAAGAAAATCTTGGATGCTGACATGTGAAAACATAAACAGCACTCCTGTAGTTGCAAGACTACAGAAAACGCTTGCAAAAGATCATTCAAATGAATTGGGAAACCTGAAGCGCGACGATGGAGCTTTTACCAAAACTCCTCGTGAAACTTTGGATTTAATGATGGAAACCCATTTTCCAGGCTCGGTTCTAAGTGTGGATTCCAATGATACTATATCTTTGGAAGGTGAAGGATGTCCTAGTATAAACTCATCGGAGTCAACTAGTACAATAAACACCGCCTCAGATTTAGCTGATGAAATCTTCACGAAGGCCAGAGTGGAAAATGCAATTAGATCTTTTCAGCCTTTTAAATCTGCAGGAGTTGATGGAATATTTCCAGCACTGATTCAAAATGGAGAAGCGGTGTTGGTTCCACCACTAATTGAGATGTTCAAGGCTAGTTTAAGATTGAATTACGTTCCATCAAAATGGAGACTTGTAAAAGTTATCTTTATACCAAAAAAGGGGAAGCGAGACAAGACGCATCCCAAAGCATACAGGCCAATTAGTCTTTCTTCAGTTTTGTTGAAGACTATGGAAAAGGTTTTGAAGGATTTTATTAATTCTTCTTACATAAAAGACCATCCCCTATCTGACTTCCAGTTTGCTTATCAATCTGGTAAGTCAACGGTTACGGCACTTCATTCGCTAGTAGAGGAATTCCACGGAGTCATGTCAGTCGATCCTGAGCGACCATTTCAAAAATATCTGAAACTTTGCACAGTTTTTCAATTTCATATAAATCGCCATTTTTTGATATTAAACCTTCATATTCACTCACGACTAACTTTTCAAAAGGGTGTATGCGAAAATAGTTCTAAAATATTCTAAAAGCTGTACAGCAAAAACGGATTGTTCGATTGTTATAAATTTTTCAGCAAAGTTAGATAACTAAATGATGATTCCTTAGAAAATATACACTGTAAAAAAATTCTTTTTCTACTTTGAAAAAATATGATATTTGTCACAAAAACTCAAATATCTCAAAACCCTATCTTTTTACCAACTTCAATTTTTTAGGGGAAATGGCCCATTATATCAGTTATCTACCATAAAATTTTGGTGATGGTAAACTGATAAACAAAAAAGTTATGACATTTCAAACATTTCACAATTTTTACATTTAGTAACAAAAAAAATTTTTTTCTGTGTAAATTATTTTGAGAATTATATTTTGATGCTGATTTTATTGTAAAGGCTACCGCCTGAATTAAACAAGTTGTTTTCATGATACTTTAGTTTGATTATTCGTAATTACTATAGTATCTATTTGAAACTTAGACGCGATCCAGTGTTGTGTTTTTATTGTACGTGACTGGTGAAAAAATCCCTTGATAGTGTTGAAAAGCTGTTGATTATAAGAAAAATGGAATTGAATTTATTTTTAAGACAAAAGTTTTTTTATACGCGTATACGTCTAGTTTATCCGCAAAAAAATCCCTCTTACACACTTATTTCTGAATTGCCTGTTCGGTACTTTTTTGACGAGATTATAACAGCAGTACGATCTCGGAAGTTTCGGTAATCGATTTTACTGAGGCTCAGTAAAACAACTGTCAAAATCGTATGGAAAAGGTAAACAATGCATTTTTGCTGAACGAGTTCGGTGCTCAGCAGTTTTAATCTCGTCAAAAAATTACCGAACTCGGTAATCAAAATTATGTGTGTAGAGAACAGACTTTATGATCGGAAGAATGCGAGTAACTTCAACAACAACAAATGCATAAGAGGTACATACCACAGACAAACAGACGAAACGCCTAGAACAATTTTAGTGAAAATTCATCGCCCAGTTCACACTATCACCACCTGGTGGAAATGTTTCACGAAACACTGCGTTGTGCAATATCGTCATCAGAAGGCGCTAGTGTGAAACGTCAAACGCAAAGAAAAACGATGGGCGCTCTTCTTGTTATGAAAGCCACAACCAAGATTCAAAATGATCGTTGAAGGCGTGGTCAATGAAAATTTCGCCAGTGTTACGTTTGTTTGTCTGTATACATACCTGCCAATGCTCACGAAAAAAACAAAAAAATACTACCGCTATGAATATTAAAAATTGTATAGTATTTTTTTTCTTCAGCCACCAACACCAAACAAGTAAGTTAAAATTAATAAGTGATTTTGTTTATTATAATCTAACGAACAAGATGAACAGTCGCTTTCTCAAAGGTCTTCAACTCAACGCTCTCTTGTAGACCGTTTGATGAAAAAAAATGTTCAAAAGAGTTACGAAATCTCACCGAAAGCACCATAGATAAACTGAAAGAGACTGGTTATGCCCAAATGTTCACATTGTGTACAAAATTACGCATTTGCACGTCCTGCCGTCTAGAATTTGACAAACGAGCCATCTGTATATCATCGGTAAAGCAGGGCGCAGGAAGTTCGAAAACGACAACAACTGAGAAATTGCCATCAGCGACATCTGTTTAAACAATTTAATTACGCCCCTTTTCAAAAATGCCCTGTAATATTCTTCAACATCTATACCCATTTCAATATTTTTAACGTTGCAAAACACGCTTTCAACATTCATCTTGAAGAAGAGGGAAAACACTTGTCCTCAAATGTAACAGCAAATTAATGAATAAACGACTAATGCGCGGAGGGCGTGATAAAATCGGAACATTACGGTACATAGTATATTATATTATATGTATATATAATATATAATAAAAACAACTTGTTTTACTCACGCAAGGCCATTAACAATAAAATCAGCATCAAACTTCAATTTCCGGCCGAAATAATTTACACTAAAAAAAATTATTACTAAATGTGAAAATTGTGAAATGTTTGAATTGTCATAACTTTTTTGTTTATTTTCATGGTAGATTGCTAATACAATGGACCGTTTTCTCTAAAAAATTACGTTGGTAAAAAGATAGGGTTTTGAGATATTTGAGTTTTTGTGACAAAAATGATATTTTTTAATGTTAAAAAAGATTTTTTTCACAGTGTATATTTTCTTAGGAATCGCCATTTAGTTATCTAACTTTGCTGAACAATAAAATCAGCATCAAATCGCGATTCCCGGCCGAAATAATTTACACAGAAAATTTTTTTTTACTAAATGTAAAAATTGTGAAATTTTTGAAATGTTATAACTTTTTTGTTTATTAGTTTACCATCACCAAATTTTTATGGTAGATTGCTAATACAATGGACCGTTTTCCCTAAAAAATTCAAGTTGGTAAAAAGATAGGGTTTTGAGATATTTGAGTTTTTGTGACAAAAATGATGTTTTTCAATGATAAAATAGATTTTTTTTCACAGTGTATATTTTCTTAGAAATCACCATTTAGCTATCTAACTTTGCTGAAAAATTCATAACAATCGAACAATCCGTTTTTGCTGTGCATATTTTTGAATATTTTTGAACCATTTTCACATACACCCTTTTGAAAAGTTAGTCGTGGCTCTAAATAAAAATTTGACATCGAAAAATGGCGATTTAGATGGAACTGAAAAACTGTGCAAAGTTTCAGTTCAATAGAAAATCATGAATTAAAAATTTTCCTTAATTTTGATGCTGTTGCTTGGAATCGCTCAGTAACAAAGGTGGAAAAAACGTTTTCAGCAAAAGAAATAGCTCTATGCGCCTTTTTAGACATAGAAGGAGCATTTGATAATGCCTCCTATTCATCTATGAAGCGTGCCATGGAGAACAAAAACTTCGACCAATGTATCATACATTGGATTGATATTGTGCTTGCACAAAGAGAAATCACCTCTGAGCTGGGAAGTTCTTCTATAACAGTAAGGGCAACGAAAGGTTGCCCTCAAGGAGGAGTCCTCTCACCACTAATGTGGTCCTTGGGTGTAGACGATCTTCTAAGAAGCTTGAAGGAAAAAGGTTTCGAAGTTGTAGGCTTTGCAGACGATATAGTCATAATAGTGAGAGGAAAGTATGACGGAACTGTTTCGGAAAGAATGCAAAGGGCTCTAAACTATACACATTCATGGTGTATTAAGGAGGGCCTTAGCATCAACCTGTCAAAAGTTGTAATTGTCCCTTTCACTAGGAGAAGGAAGATCAACCTTAAAGCTTTTCGGCTTGGAGGGATAAAAATTCATCCTAGTGATCGAGTCAAATACTTAGGTTTGATACTGGATGCTAAACTGAACTGGAATGCTCAAATTGAGTCCGTGATCGGTAAGGCAACAAGTGCGTTCTGGTTATGCTCCAAAACTATTGGCAGAAAGTGGGGCTTGAAACCAAAAATGATAATGTGGATTTGTACTGCCATAATCCGCCCAAAAGTGACGTATGCTTCGTTTGTCTGGTGGCCAAAAACAAAAGAGGCTACCACACAATCGAAGCTTGCGAAAATTCAACGTCTTGCGTCCATTGCTGTTACAGGAGCGATGCGAAGCACTCCATCAAAAGCTTTAGATGCGATTCTCAATCTACTACCTTTGCACGAGTACGTGCAATTAGAAGCAGAAAAGGAATTGCTGAGACTTGAACGAGTTGAAAAGTTTATGCCAGGTGATCTTGTAGGTCACCTGAGCATTTCACAATACTTCCAAAATAGGCCAGTAATGAAAATGATTAAAGACTGGATGAAACCTGTGGAGAACCATGATGTTCCTTACAAGTTGCACGAAACAACTCGTGCAGATTGGGAAGTCGGTGGTCCCACTGTTCGTCAAGGGTCAATCAAATTCTTTACAGATGGCTCAAAAGTTGGAATAAAAACGGGAGCAGGAATCTACGGCCCTGGAATACAAATTTCAGTGGCGATGGGACACTATCCTACGGTGTTTCAAGCAGACATTCTTGCTATTTTAAAATGCGCAAAAATCTGCCTTGCCAGTTTGCTGGCCCAGAACCATTCTGTGGTATATCAAACTGTACAATTAAAATGGACCTGAAACGCTGGGCTGAGCAGAGGGTGATATCCAATTGGATGGACGTCAAAAATTGCAATCAGTCAAAACGATTTATAACACCAAATGCTTATAAAACCAAAAAGCTCTTAGTGCTCAACAAGAGAGCTCTATGTACATACACTGGCCTAGTAACTGGACACTGCCCGAGCAGGTATCACTTGAAAAATATTGGCCATATTCAGAGTGATATCTGTCGTTTCTGTAATACGGAACGTGAAACCTCGGAACATCTGCTTTGCAGTTGTGGTGCTTTATACACGCGCAGGCAAAGATTTCTAAATAGTGGTTGCTTGCAACCCAGTGAGATCTGGTCTGCAAAACCTGGGAAGGTCTTGGAGTTTATCAATTCCATTGCACCTGACTGGGAGACGACGCGTCGTGGCAGTAGCTGATTACTTGACACATGGTAATTAGCTGGCTAGATGCGAATATCAAAACGGGACATGCCACAAAAGTTCAGCCTATTGGACGCAGTGGCTTAATTTCCCCAACAGGGGAGGAAAAAAAAAAATGTTTGCTTTCTATAGGCCCTAAGAACTTCTACCGTATATTGACGTAATAACAAATTTTGATACAAAATGCACTCCACCGACATTTATATGGATGCATACTACCAAATTTCAATGTTGTACATGATAATTTCTGTAATTTATGCCTTTAATTCATGATTCTGTTATGAAATGTGGTGTTATTCTGTAGAAAACTCGTTTTTTTAGGAGTTAGGCCCTTTGAAAGGGCGTAACTCAAAAATTCGCCCAACGATGATTTTAAAAATTTGTTCAGAGGTGTAGGATATATAACTAAAGAGAATGGCGTTTCAGGTTTTGATGGTATATTTTATTTTATAATAACGGTAAATGGAGCACCGTGCCCCGACCAGCTGAGTTTTTTTAAGAGCATTTCATACTCTTCAGCAGCGATCGTACTCGCGTTCCACCTGCAAGAAAAATGTGTCTTTATTATCATCTGTACTTCCTGATAGTGATATGTGCATGTCAAATGCCAAAATTTAAAATTAGAGAATTGGTCCTTGATCCGTAATCTTCACATTTTTTCGGAAATCGATCATCTTCCAATCAAGTGCCTATGTATATCGCCCATTGTGCATGAAAGCTGCTTCCAACTCGCGTGTGTTGCCGAAACTCTGGTATATGGTATGGTTACCTCTTAACGTTTGACCTGGTGCGTTCTACCTAAAACACCTCCTGCAGTGTTGCGATATTTGGCATCGTGTCTCCAAGTACATTGGTGAGAAAGCGAGTGCTCTGCAAAGTTACGTAAGCTCCGCATTTTAGCATTTATGAAAGAAAACTTAGAGAATGATCAAGAGTTTGATGCTTAATAATCAAAAATGTGCCAAAATTGTCAATATCACTTACGTCACTATGCAGAATTACGGTAGTACAGTTCCACGTGCCGGGATTTTAAATCTTTTCTTGACGCTAAGGTTTTTGTCATGGAATTTGTTACGTAATATTCAATTGTTTTCTTTTCGCTGCCTGTGTTCTTCCGACTTTCATCGTTCATTAATTAATTTGTTATTTATGTTAGGTATGGATAGATAAGACGCGCATGTTGTTGTTCACAAACCAGATTACCATATATCTAAATGCATTTATATCGAAGTGCATTTGTTAAGCGGATAACTCATAATCTGCCACTTAACTGCTACCACATCCGCTGATTCGATTGGAATTTTTCCATCAATTCGCACTCCACAGGAGCAAGCAATTGGTGACTCTCCCCAACTACCCCAATACACAGAAGAGGAAGGCATCATTGGGTTGGGGGAGGCCGGGTTAGTATTTAACAAATCACTTATCACCTCTTCCACTCCCTGTTTTGTGGTCCGTTGTTGGTCTGGTCAGTCTGCGTGCAGATGGAAGTTAATTTATCGTGAAATTAGTAAATTATCACATTGGTGCGAAGAAGAGAAGCCTCGATCTGCGCACTTCGCTCCGAACGTACGAGAGTACCCTACTTTGTCATATGGATGGAACTGGTTGTCTTATCTGAACGCGAGTGGACGTGGCTTAACATTAGTGGTCAAACAAGGCAAAATTTGTCGCCGTCGTCGTCTTCGTTTTCGCTGGCTCCATCCCAGCTTGGTGATGTTTGCCTCCGCGGCTGCACAAGCCGAGACGAGACACGCAGCATCCAAGCGAGATGTTATTTTTTTTTCTTAACGAGAAAGAACATCGAAAAACAGACAAATTGGGAGGAATCTCTTGGAAACAAATTCGATAATCTTGTACCAAAGTGTTAAATTATTTGACTTTTCCATTTGTAGCTTCGCGAGCTGATGGGCTCGTTACTGTCCGCGCCGCGCCGTCCCAGTCGCGGAGTGAACGAAGTACGTCGTCGTGTTTAAAAATTTATGAGAATTCCGAAAACAGGATCGATATTATGGCTTGTTTTCACACATTTCCAACGCCTCGCTGGTTGTTGTTGGCTCGAAGAAGCATGCGAGCCTGAAGCATCTTCTTCATGCTGCGGAACGTGGTGTATGCTGTGGGCCGTCTAGCGCATACAGGCCAGGCCGAACTTGATGGATGCTGGACATTATGCGGATATGGTAGGTTTTTAGTGGGAAGGAATGCGGCTACCGTGGGAGAATGGGTCATCATAAAATATTTGAGTGACGTGCCCGTAGAGTAGACTTTTATGTGTGAAAATTCAATTAGTGTTCGGGGTTGTATTCTAGTTCCTTTCGATGTTCTGGCTTCCGTGCGGAGTTACCTTACTTTACTTACAAGTCAGACTAAACTCTGACAATCCTCTGCTGTACGTAGGAATCGCCTTCATTCGACTCGGTTCACGGCTACGTGTCTCCAGTGCCGCACATTGCGAAGGGTCCGCAAATCGTCCTCCACTTGATCAAACCACCTAGCTCGCTGCACACCAGGTCTGCGCACTTGTACTGGTCGGATGACTCTCGAGAACCGTTTCAACCGGGTTGCTATCCGACATCCTGTGCCGTGATCCGCCCTCCGCAGCCTCCCGATTTTCGCGGTGTGGACAAAGGTTAGTTCTCTCAGCCGCTAATGCAGCTTCCGTTCGAAAACTCCAAGGGTGCGTTGGTTCTCTGCAGGTAGAGTTTATGCTTTGTGCCGATAGCGGACTACCGGTCTAATCAGCGTTTTGTAGTCAGCTTAACCTCGTGTGACGGCGAACTTTGTTCGATCGTACATACCAAACGCTTTCAGCAATAAATTTTGCCGAGCTGAAGGGTCCAGCAAAATTTTTTACTAAACTTTTAGCAAAGTTTGCTGAATTTCAGTAAAACGTTACTAATGATCAGCAGAGTTTACTGAACAAATCAGTAAAATTTTGCTGAATTTCAACAAAATTTTTGCAGAAACCTTCAGCTCGGCAAAATTCAGCAAAATTTTGCTGAAACCCTCAATCCATTTTTGGTGTGTAGAGTTATGCGGAGTCCAAAGCAAGCCCGATTTCCTGCCAAAATGAGTCTTTGAATTTCGCTGTTGGTGTCGTTGTCGGCGGTCACTAGTGAGCCCAAGTACACGAATTCTTCAACAGCCTCGATTTCATCACCGTCAATAGAAATTCGGGGTGGCGAGTGCGGTAATTCATCCCAAGTGCTCTTTGCCATCATGTACTGTGTCTTCGACACATTACTGAATTGAAGCTTGAAGCCTGTAGAATTTTATGATATGCTCAGCTTAAAATCGACAAAATGATCCCTTTGCATCCGGGCTTCTCATTTTGTTATAATGGCCTATAGATAAACCATCACAAATTCAAACCATGCATTACATGTATGAACTGAATGGGATGAATTCTGAAATTCGTGAACTTTTAATGGTGAGTCATTACAAATGTAAACCGAATATCTTAGCTTCAGAATGGTTTGAACGATCTGCAGCAACTTTTAGTTATACTATGCGGGTAAACTAATCATGTTTGTCTACTAAACTCCATAATACTAAGTTTTGGATGTGCACGATGCTTTGTTACGAGTGTAGATCTAAAGGCCTTAAACACATAATATTATAGGTGACCTCAGATATTCCTGACAACCTGGAAAACTTTCTCCCACGGCTTGTAATGCATGTATGACTCAAATGGGTAAATTCTGATACTTTTGCACCTCTATTGATAGACCAATGCAAATTGAAACCATATATCTCTACTTCAGAATAGTTTGGTTGATCCAGGATGCCCCTATGATGTATATACAAGCATCATATGATTCAACTGATCTTCTATGACTACCAAAACGCTCTATACACTGAAACCTCCATTTAGGAAGGATCCATTTAGGTAAAATCAATTTAGGTCCCTCCATTTAGGTAACGTTACCTAAATAGAATTTGATTGTGTTCAGAGCAGTTGGAGTACTCAAGATTACAGATGAAGTTGGTTTACGGGAAAAAAGTGGAATTAAGAGTTAAGGGACGTTTGTTTAAGGAGTGTTTTAGTGTTAAAAGTTTAAGAGTATCCAAGAACTCCCTGGAGTTTAAGTCATCTGATCTACATGCGTAATCAGTGATTTTTTGGAGTATTATGAATGAAATTTATGCTTAAACAGCCTCATGTTGCTATGTGTTGTCAAGTGGTGAATTCATTGTCAGTTTGAGGATCTCCAAGAACTTCCTTGCGTATAGGTCATCGGGTCTACCAATGATTCCTTAAGGTTCTCCAAGAACTCCCTTGAGTATAGGTCATCGAATCTACGAGGGCTTCTAGCTGTATCTAAGAGCATTAAGAATGAGGTCTATACCAGCGCTTGAAATTGAGTGAATATGAAGAAAACGACCAGTTATCAGCGCCAGCAACCACTACGAACGAATGCGCAAAGGGAGCGAAGAAAACCCGAACCAACTGCGACTGCTGTTCCTCATCGGTTGGTTCGCTTGTGAAGCAAACTGACTCGTTCATGCTCAGTTGCTGCGGTGAGTGTGAAGATGGGGAAATGATTCAGTGGTTTTATTTGTTGCTCAAAATTTGTAAAAACAATCATTCTGTTGGTATGGGAATGTTGTACGTGACTATTGTAGTCGATTAAATTTGAGTTTATGTTATTAGCACTGTAATAACGGGTTAAAAACTAAGTATATTCATTGCCGTATACGCCGGCGAAGAGAAAGATTCAGAGAGCCATCACGCATATGAACCACCGTTTCTCACTCTCAGTAATAAAATTGATTGCTCATGCTCCCATTTGCTTCTGAAACATGTTAGCCAATGAAGGTATATTTTTGTAAAAACCACCAAATTAAATAAACAATCATTTTTAGAGTCCCTGATGAAGGTCCTATATGCGACCGAAACGTTGGACGAAATTAAATAGCAGTATTTGAATTTTGTCGAGACTGAAAAAGCCATTTTCAAGTTAAAATGAAGGTATACAGCTACCGCTCTGGGTTGAACAGCGTTGGTCAAAGAGGAGCAAATTTTGCTTCGTCCAGGGGAAAACGCTTCATTTTGCAAGCACTGGTCTATACTCACACAGCCCCAGGCATCTATGTTTCATCAAGTGGTGGGTTCTATGATTGTATAGGAGTATCCGAGAACTCCCTGGAGTTAAATACATTTGAACAACAACTGTAATTAGTGATCTATTGGAGCATTATAAATTAAATTTATGTTTGCACAGCCTCGTGTATCTATGTGCTATCTAGTGATGAGTTCATTGTCAGTTTAGGCACCTCCAAGAACTTCCTGAAGACCATTGAGATGCCATGAAACGATTTGAAACGCCTAGAACCCCCATGAAAGCTTCACAAAATTAACCTGAGAACCTCTGAACCACCTCCCCTAAAACCACTCTGAAATCTCTTGAAATAATTTGAAACGCATTGAAACGCCTTGAAACGCGTTGAAACGCCCCAATGAAACCCCATGAGCTTCTGAGGTTCCCTTAACCCTCTTGAAACGCCTTGAAACGTTTTAAAAAGCATCTTAAACCCCTATGAAACCTGCATGAAATTCACCTGCTAGTCTCTGAAGCCCCCTCAAACCCTCCTGAAACCTCCTGGGACGCTCTGCAACGCATTGAAAACCCTTGAAACGTCTTGAAACGCTTCGAAACGCTTTTAAATGCCTCTGAAACCCCTACTAAACCTCCATGAAATTCACCTGAGAGCCACTGAAGCCCCCTAAAACCCCTGTGAAATCTCCTGAAACGCCCTGTAACACCTTGAAACACTTTGAAACGCTTTGAAATGTCTCTAAACCCCCATTGGAACCTCCGTGAAATTCACCTAAGAGCTTCTGAAGCTCCATAATATCCCTATTTTAATGCCCTGAAACGCATTAAAACGCCTTGAAGCACTTTGAAACGCCTCTGAAATCCCTATTGAACCTCCGTGAAATTTACCGGAGATCCTCTGAAGTCCCCTAAAACCCCTGTGAATCCTCCTGAAACACATTTAAACGCCTTGAAACGCTTTCAAACGCCTCTGAAACCCTCATGAAACATCCGTGAAATTCACTTGCGGGCCTTTTAAGCCCCCTCAAATTCATCGGAAACCTTCTGAAATGCCCTGAAACGAATTGAAACGCTTTGAAACGCCTCTGTAACTCCCATGATACATCCGTGAAACTCAACTGAGTTTCTGAAGCCCCACAAAACCTCTCTGAAACCTCCTGAAACACCTCTGAAACACAAATGAAACCCATGTGAAACGCACCTGAAAGACTCTGGAGCACCTTCAAATACCTCTGAAACCTCGTGAAATGTCCTGAAACGCCTTGAAACGCTTTTGAACGCCTCTGAAACTCACCTGAGAGCATAAAGGGTGTCCACGATGAAATTGGCACACAGAAAATGTTGTATAGCTTTTGATTTCGTTCGCCAAAATAGCTAATTTTTTGGCCATGAATAGTATATTATGTGTACCTAATATTACCATAAAAATTTCATTAAAATCGGTTGAGTATTGGCGGAGATATCGTTGAAACAAGGGAATTGCCACTTGTGAATCTTGTGCAAACAAACATTTTGGAAAATATCACTTTTTTGCCGTTTCAACTCTGGCGCCAAAAATACTGAACCGATTTCAATTAAAATTTTTATGTACGTAAAGTGTGGAAGTAGAAGTAATATGTCAAAATTTCATTCAAATTGATCATACCGTTAAAAAGTTATAGCCATATATGTCGCACTATATCACAATAAGCAAATGTGGTTTTTGATATAGTAATATTCAAACTGCTCTTACTTTGAAAGTACTCAACAAAAAAGGCTGAAATTATCACTGTAAACAGTTTAACACAACAATTTTACACTGTCAAAGTTTTATAAGAATCGGGACAGTGTTACCAGTTCTCCAGTCAAAATAGTGCACGCGGAACTAAAAATGGTCAAAAAGTACCTAAAATTTACCTTGAAGCGATTTGAGCTTTGGATATTTACTGAAAAAAGTATTGAACCAATTTCAATCAAATTTTTACCACTTAATTGATACTGAGTGAAATTTTCAAACGTTTTGATAAGGTAACAAAAAAGTTATAGCCTAAGCAATTTTTTGAAATGGGTGCCCAAATTTTGTTAACTTTCATTTTATGATATCGACAACATCTGCGCCAAAACTCAACCGATTTTGATGAAAATTTTATGGTATTAGCTACAATAATATACTATTCATGGTCAAAAAAATTGTTATTTTGGCGAACGCAATCAAAAGTTATACAATATTTTCTGTGTGCCAATTTCATCGTGGACACCCTTTATGAAGCCCTCTGAAACCTCCTGAAACGCCCTGATACGCCTCTGACCCCCCCCCCCCCTAAAACTCCCTTGAAATCTCTCTGACCATCTTCCCTTTACATCTGAAAGCCTTGACCCCCTCCCCTTTGCATCTGTAAGCAACTTGGCCTTCTCAAACTTCTTTGCAACCTTGAAATCCATTTAGGTAATGAACTGAATCCATTTAGGTGAAAATTATATTTAGAGAGTCCCAACTCGTTACTTAAATGAATGATCGGGTGTACTAAGTTTGAAATGTAAACCGGTGCATTGTTACGAGTGAAGATATGAAGGCCTTAACTCGAGAATGATTTGGATGGCCTTAGCTATCGTCATTGATGTGGAGTCAATCTGGCACACTCGAATTTACAAGTATGCATCTAATGAAATTAATTCTGACATGCATACATTAGTGTAGTATCCTTTTACAAGTACAGACCTTACAATCAAAACTCCAGAGTGTTTTATGTTGCCTAGAACATCACTAGGTCATGACTACCATAATCCCATGTTTTGAAAAATATCTTAGAATGTAATGAAGAAAGTTCAAGTGATTTAAAAATAAAACGAAATTATTTGTAAGTACATATAAAGCAAATCGTGTTAAGTACAGTTCCTTTTAATTCCACTAAGAATTTGCATCCCTTGACAGATACGTATTTCGACCTCAACTGTAAGGTCGTCTTCAGTGCCTTGTACTTAGCTCGACTCGAAGCCCAGCTTCATCATCAAAATTAGTTGTATTCAGTAGAAGTTCAAAAGAAGTTCAAAACTTCTGGCTGTTTTGGATAACCTGGAGATATATGTTACAGCTGTAAAAGGACATAAATCATTTCAACCCAAACAAGGAGTTTTTGACAATTTTTATTAACCTTCACGTACCCGACCCCTGACAACTCTTTTTCAAAATGCTGGCATTTCGTCAATTATCATCCGATTTTTTAGAAGTCGCCCTCAATCGACCATAAATTGGTGATAGTTTATTACACTCAAGTGGCCATGTAATATCCGGCACCATTCCAGAGATATTTCGGATTGTACTGGGGTCAGGGGGTGGAGGAGGGGTCTGTTTTGAAAAGTGACTAAAAGTGATTTTTTCGTGTGCTATTTTGTTTGAGAGGCCCCCGCGGAACCTGTTCCAAGTGTTCCGGAGCGGCCACATCAGTGGATACATACGTCAGTCATTTTTTTTTCTGCCCATTCTCTCGAAATCATGAAGATAGATACGTCGCACGGCATGTTTTGGTAGCAAAACAGAAATGTCCTCGATGACACCCCCGTGGAACCTGTGCTAGATGTCTCGGGGTGGTCATATTTATTGATACAGACTTCAGGGTATCATTTCTGACTCAGCCATTCGAAATCATGAAGTTTGATATGTCGCACGACATGTTTTGGATGAAAACCAGAAATATATCCAACGAGGCCCCCGCGGAACCTGTCATGGTGACCCGGATGGGCCAACTTATTCAAATCTGGTAATCGATGTTGTGTTTTATTGTCCACAATAAAAATTCCGCTGAAAATCAATTATTCAAATACAATAACACAGGAAATAATCACTTTTAGCCATTTTGGGCATCCCCCTGACCCCAGTACAATCCGGAATATCTCCGGAATGGTTCCGGATATTACATGGCCACTTGGGTGTAATAAACTTGCATCAATTTATGATCGATTGAGGGCGACTTCAAAAAAATTGGATGGAAATTGACGAAATGCCAGCATTTTGAAAATGAGATGTTGGGGGTCGAGTATGTGAAGGTTTTATATATATCACATTTTCATAGAAATATTACCCGAAATCGAGTGCAACACAAGAGGTGTACGCTACATTTGCAGCTATATCTCCGAAATGTTCTGTCATAACATAACCTCCATATATGCATATGATAGCACAACTAATCTCCTTGATAATACTGATTTGATTTTGAAAATCCACCCACTAGGTCAAAAGGTATGAGTAAAAGTATGAAAAAAGATTGTCCACATCCTTTAAGGGTAAAAAAAAGGACAAAAAGAAAAAAAACATTAAAATGATAAAAAAAAAAAACAAAAACAGAAAAGGGTTATTCGTGCATATTTAGCCATTGCTGGTCTCGATCAATTATATCATACGCCGATTCAAAATCGATGAACAGGTGATATATGGTCACGTCGTATTCGCGGCATTTCTACAATACCTGGCGGATGGTGAACATCTGGTTCGTTGTACGCGTTCACCCATGAATCTAATCTGGTATTGTCCCACGAACTTTCTTGCAATCGGTGATAGACGGCGGCATAAAATTAAAAAGAGTAACTTGTAGGCAGTGCTCAGTAGTGTAGTAGCGCGATAGTACCCGCAATCCAACTGGTCGCCCTTTTTGGAGATAGGGCTCACGATACCTTCCATACCGTTCTCCGGTAATACTTCCTCCTCGGAGACGAACCAGCCTCGGGCTGAAAGTCTCGATACTAAAGATAAAAAAAAAACTTCCTCCTCCCAAATCTTGATAATGACCCAGTGTAGTGCTCTCACCAGCGTTTCTCCACCGTATTTTAGTAACTCGCTTGGTATTTGATCTGCTCCAGCGGCTTTGTTGTTTTCAAACAGGCCAACCTTCTCCTCAATCTTTCGGTGGTGAGGGGCAGGAAATCTTCCGTTCTGCGCACGGACTCCTAGTACGCACATCATCTTATGTCGTAGAAATGAACAAGCTTCCTTTTTCTGTGTAGGTAACTCTGCACTTTGTTGAAACTTCCAAGGTTGATATTGCCGTCAGTTGTCACCGCATTATAAACATCAGCATTAGCTATTCAACGAACCGAATCGGGGAACCCAAACGCATTTTTATCTCCCATCAACCCAAATGCTTCTTTCGAAAACTTTACACATTATTACTACCTCAGCCGAGGTCTAATTTCAGTCCTCTTATCTTGCCACGGTCAGTAATGCAGTGCAGTGCGGTTTAACGGAAACCTGACTGCTTGCGGTGGGCGGTTGGTTTTAACTTCTTGATAATTACAAGTCATTTCCCCTTGGGTGAAAAGAAAAAAAAATCTTCTTGTCCAAAACAAGCAGAAAACCTTCTGTGTAAGAAGCAACAGCAGCAGTTGAGCTGAGCTGAGGGGTGAAAAACCACCAAAACCTACCTGTAGGATGGGCTCGGAAGCAGAAGAAAATGAGAGGGCAAAAAGAAGTCCAAGACCTAAACAAAAACAAATTACTTACCGCACTTGGCGTGATGAATAATTATACACCATCAGGCGGGACGTCAACGCAGAAGTGACTCGGCTTATTCCAGCCCTAGGAAGGAAGGAAGGAAGGAAGGGACGCTGAAAAAACGAGAGGATCTGCGCCCGATTACAAATCCTTCGAGCTGAATTAAATTGTCTTAAGCACTGATTCGAACTTTTTCCTCAATCTCACCGGTTTATAAGCCGTTAAAAATCAAATCCAAAGTAAATCATCTCACTGCCCAATTCCCACAATTTCACACTTTTACTCCGCATAACGTTCGCCCTGGCTGATGGGCTAATAACAGCAGGGTGTTTATTTGCCTAGATCTGTTGCTTCCGATACGCTTAATTTTAATTGTTTCGCTGTGCTGTGCCTTCCTCCTCTTCCCATTCATTGCCCCGGAGTCGAGTGGACTCCGACGGACGGAGCAAGCGGTGTGGCCGGGCTTGCCCTCTCATTATTATTCGCTGCCTGCCCTGTGCCGTGCTTGTTTTAGAGTTTTGCACACTGATTCTCTGTCGAGTACGCGACGACTTCCAGCATGCTAACCATGGGTGTTTATGAAGAGGGGATTATCACTGACCGTGTGATGTTCATCCAGAGGCCCTTCTTCGTTAGGTTGGGCTACTGGATCGGCCAGTGTTGCAAGTTTACACATGAGAAAACTGTTGTTACAAAATAAATAACAAAAGCAAATGAAGAAGTGAAAGAGAACAAAACGTATAAAGAAATAAGAGAATAAACTTAGAAAGAGAAAGAGCAAAAGAAAGAAGATACTGAAAAAGTGGAAACAAAAAAGAAGAAAGAAAGGCAGACAAACAAGAGTAAAGAGGAAAAGAGGAAAAACTCTTCAATGATAAACATTTGTGATAAAATTCTACTAGTCCATGTACTGATATTAAAGATCATGTACAGACTTTAGTGTGGGTCATCGGAAACGTTTTTTCAGATCAAAGCTTTTTTGGTTCCGCCTCGGGTCCTGAGTATCTGTGCAAAATTTTAGCACGATCGGTTGCGTCTACACTTTGCGCATTGCAATTGAAATTTGTATGGGATTTTGTATGGGAAAACATACTTTTTTGCATTTTAGCCATAAGTTGAAAAAGTTTGTCTGAAACTTTATAACCGATACTATAAAATGATAGCCTAGGATGTTCTGAAAAACTTTGTTGAAGACCGCAAAGCGATCCGATGCTTGTGAACATAGTTATAACCAACGAACCGCATGCATGAGTTAATGTTTTAACATGTAAAGGAATAACAATAGCTACAAAATCATGCTGTTCACCAAGCAATGCCAACGCTATAACTTTTTTCATAAGCATCAGATCACTTCGCGGTCTTCGACAATGTTTTTCAGGACACCCTAGGCTATGTTTTCACTTTATCGGTTACACGGTTTTAGAAAAATTCGAGCTTGTTATGAGAAAAATGCAAAAAAGTGTGTTTTCCCATGTAAAACCCCATACTAACTTCAAACGCGATGCGCAAAACGTAGACATAACCGATCGTGCCCAAATTTTGCACACTTGTTTGGGTCCTGAAATGGGATCAAAAAAGCTTTGATCTGATGGGATACCATTGCATTTTTCATTTTTCCATATAATCGATGACCCACTCTTATGAGTATGACCGGATGTTGTTGATGTTTTTCAGTCGATCAAAATAACAGAATATCAAAGTGATATTTCAATTAAACTTCTCCTTCTTTTTCTTCTTCTCTGTAGCTCTACGTTTATACTGGAACTTTGCCTGCAACTTTTGCACTTAGTGTGCTTTGAGCAGTGGCGTAGCTAGAAATTTGGAAGCCTGGTCTTCTGCTTCTTTATGACTCGACGTTCGCATTGGAACTTGGCCTGCCTCTCTTCAACTTAGTGTTCTTTTGAGCACTTCCACAGTTATTAATTGAAGGGCTTTCTTTGCTTGCCATTGCATGAATTTGTACAATGTGTGGCAAGTACAATGATACGCTATGCCCAGGGAGTCGAGAAATTTTTCCCGACCGGAACGGGAATCGAACCCGCCGTCTCCGGATTGGCGATCCATAGCCTTAACCACTAGGCTAACTGGAGACCCCATTGGAAGCCTGGTGCGAAACCAAATGTATAGGCCCCATCAAAATAACAGATGGATTTTGTACAACAAGTTGAAAATATCTTCGTACTCAGCATAAGCGTGGTGCTAGCGGTGGTGGTCAACTTCACGACTGACGGAAGGTTAAAAATACATTTCTGTATTCCTTTATGAATTTATTCAGGAATTTCTGCAATGGGTGCATCCAGTAGTTCTATCAAGTTTTTTTTAAGAATTTATTTTATGAATTCCACCATATAATCCTTCAAAAATCGCTTTCTTAAAGAATAATGTGCTTCCGAGAATCTTTCAAGTGGTCAATGCAAGGATGTCATTCAATATTTCTCTAACCACTCCTTCAGGAATTCTTACAGTGCTGTCTCTGATGATGCATTCAAAAGTTCTTCAGGGTGTTTCAAAAGGTTCTTGCAAAGGCTTCATCAAGTATTTCTCGAAATGGTTGTTCAGGAAGTCCACGAAGGATTCTATCAATGATATCTCTGGGGGTTCATCTAGAAAATATTCTTAGAACATTCCTGAAAGAATTATCAAAAAATATTCAAGAAATTACATTGGAACTCCGCCAGAGAAAGAGTAGTCCTTCCAGATTTTCATCAAACATTCTATCATGGTTTCTACCAGAAGATCCTCCAGGGGGGTCAAGTATTTCTCCAAAACATCTTCAAGAATATCTAAATTTTTTCCTCACTTAACTCTTTGAGAGATTTGTCTAAGAATTAAGCTTGGCATTTTCCTTTGCAGAATTTTAAAGGAATTTCCCCAAGTATTTCTTCAGAATTTTTTCCAAGGACTCCTTAAAGAATTACTGCAACGATTTTTTTTGAAAAATTTCTTCGACGATTCTTAAAGGATATTTTCTAAGGATTTACTAAGAGATTCATCCATCGGGAATCCTTCAGGAATCACTTCAAGAATACCTTTGGAAAATTTCTCAAGGATTCCTTAAGGAGAAACGTCAGATAATACAAATATGGCTGCCACAATGGCCGACTTGGACCCCTACTCACGTTTTCAAGAGCACCAATCTTAAAAAATCGTAAACAAATGCGTTCGATTTGGAAAAGCTGCCTCTTTTTGCAAGTGAGCAAAGCCAGGATAAACTAGTGCGGCTTGATTCGATGCTTCGTTCGTCAGATTGGTGCCTCTAAAGTTTGTATGCAAAATTGCAATTGGATTTCTTGATGTTTCACCTTAAGTACTTTTTCTGAAAAATCTCTTGAAAATTATTCAAAAATTCTTTCAGAATTCCTTTAAAAACCTTCTTAGAAACTCGTGCAAAGTTTACATCAATAATTTATACAAGCATTCCTTGTTTAATTTTATTATTAATTACTCCAAAAATACCTTTTGGAATTTTTTTTCGCGGGTTGCTTTAGGAATTCTACAAAGGTTTTATTAGACATTCCAAAGGAATTCTTTCAAAGATGCTTTTGGAAATTCCTCCCAAAATTCCTTCAGGGTTTTTTTTTCAAAAGATTTCTTTAGTAGTTTATCGAATCAATCGTTTTGCGATTTCATCAAAGGTTAGTTCAGAATTTATTCAAGTATTCTCTTACATTTTTCTTAAAATTAATAATTGACTTTATTAATCAGGCTTTCGACCAAGCTTTCGACCCTTGGTAGGTTCGCCTCAAATCTAAAAATGATTTCATCAAGCGATTTTGCAAATATTCCAATAAAAATTTCATACATTAGGATTTTTACCAATGATTTTGTACAAGGAATCTTTCGAAAATTCTTTCATGCAAAGATTTCTTCATGTATTTCTACAATTATTCGTGTAAGATTTTTTTCGGTGTTTTTTAAACACATTCCTCCATGAAATTCTATATGAATTCCTCCAAAGGGTCCTTTGAGTGCTTTTGCTTAAAATGCTTTAGAAATTTCTCCAATATGTAATCAAATAATTCTTTCAAGAATTCAAGTAATCCTTCAATGAATACTTCAGAAATTAAAAAAAAATGAAACAGAAATTCCTCCTAGAAATTATACTGGAAATCCTTCAATGAACAGTTTAGGCGCTGTCCATAAACTACGTAGACTTTTTTTCGACCGTCTCAGGCCCCCCTCCCTCCTCATAGACTTTTGTTCATACAAAATTATCGAAAATTGTATGGAGCGTAGACTTTGGCCCCCCGATGAAGGAGGCCTCCCAAGAATCTGAAATACAATTTATTTTTTTCAACGAAACCATATGAAATTCACGTCAATGGGCGTTAATATTTTAAACAGGGCCCCTTCAGCCACAGCTGCTAACGCGTGAATATTCAACATGACCATACTAAGGGTGACGCGTTCAATTCATGGGAAAAAGAAGATGATGAATTCTGGAGATGTTTAGGAGTTAAGGCTAGTTTTGAAAACCGAGTGTCCTCGAAACAGTAGCTTTCCATATCTTTATGTTGGGTTTTACTAAAGATATTAAGATTTATTGCTACAGTTGCTCCCAAGAGACTAATATTTGTATAATCTGAATCTTGAAATACTCGTAGATCTCGTGCAATCTCAAATAAAATTGCTCCATGTTTTAGTAGATTTTTAACTGAACGCTAAGCTCTTAAACTTGCATAATTCGGACAAAATTTAAAATATATGTACTATTCGAACAAGATGTTATTTACGCTAGCATTTTGACATTTGAGCCAAAATCCTATTAAATGTTCGAATAATCTTCTAATTGTCGGAATTTTGGAGAAGTTCAGAAATTAAAAGTTTTCAATATTAGGCCTAAAACAGAAATTTCTTGGCCTATCTCGATGCGTGGAAAATTCAGGCAAGCAATCGCTCAGGAAATGAGAAAGCGTCGCTTTATTCCGAATCCTAGTACGGAGCTGAAACGAAACGTCAAATCAAATAGGGCTTGCTGTGTTAAATTTCTTGACCATTCCGGTCATGGAAAAATAATGCACTGAACGAAAATTACTTGAGCGATTCCGTTTGAAGTGCATACCTCGTATAAGAAAAAAAAACTTAATTGTATGGTTCATTTTTTCGAAATTTTGTATCTGGGGGCCCACTTTATAGTGTTTGCCCCGGCCCCCCGAGGCCTAAATCCGGCACTGGTCTAGTGGCTACTGTTTCTGATTCGTATGCAGAAGGTCCTGGTTCAATCCCTGGTTCGCTCTTTTCCTCCTACTTTGTATATTTCTCCCTCCTGTCTACATATACATTATACTCATGTATAATATATTCATAGCCATCGCTAGAACCAGAAATGTTTGAAAAGCCGTTTCCCTTCCTTCCAACTTTCACAGCACAGTGTTCTGAATCTATCAGATAACGCCGACGAGTTATGCAATCAAGCGAACTGTGTCGCATTAGCTTCATAGTAATAATTACACAAGTTTATCACCTTACGCCCGGCATCCACGCACTAATGCGTGTGAACCCTCTGCCAACCATATCCCACCAACACTCTGACATCCGCATGACTTTGTGTAGACGCAGAGGCATATTCAGTCTGCTGTGAATATAAACGATTGCAATCATCACTTCCTTCCCCTTTCCCACATTGACCTGCAACCTGACGTGGTAGGCGCCATATTGTCACCGAAAAATAGAAGATCACCAACATTGAAGGTGTCTGCAGGTTCCCGATCTCATTGGTTCCTTCTGTGAATGTAGCTGAAGCTCAAGCTCAATCTCATCTGAGTAGAGAAACTCAGCTCGTCGCTGGACGCAAACTACTCAGCATTCTGAGGACCCTTTCGGTCACTGTCTATCAAACTCATCAGCTTATCCAATTCAAGCTGTTCCTCGCCCAGCATTCGAAGGACCATGCTACTGTTGAACCGCCAGTTGTGCAGCTTGAAGCTGCCGTTACCATCGCGTGTCACGTTTGTTGCCTTTTCCAATGAGCCAAAACTAGCTAAGTAATCTTCGACAATCGCTTTGGCTGCCTCCGGATAGAGCTCACTGTGTAGTTCCGCGTTTCGGTTTTTCACAAATTGAACAGATGCTGGGGAACGAGTGCTCACAAATGTGGCAACATCCATCACGTCGTAGACCGTGGACTTCTCGATTGGCTTGGCACGCCATAGAAAACGCAGAGAGTCCCTGTCCTCTTTTCGGATGCGGATTGTGTGGAACATCTCTTGGCTATCGGAGGTAACGATCACCCCATACAACCGAAATCGGAAGAGAATGGCCGGGAGAGATGTGAGTTAATCCGGACCTTTGAGGAGCTTACTGTTTAATGATACTCCGTTGACTCTGGTTGCTGTGTTCCAAATCACTCGGACTTCCACTGTTTTTTTTTTTTGGGTTCATCACTGCTCCGACTGGTAGCCTCATGGGATTCGCTGCTTCCATCTCCGCGATTGTGATCTTGTGGGCATAACCTTTCTTTTCATACTCAACTATTTGCCGGTGGAGATTTTCTTTCAGCACTGGGTCACGCTCCATTCGACTTTCCAGACACTCCGGTTATCGTACTACTATGTAGTAGCTGTCGAGGAATTCTACCTGATCTTCTCGTCGAATCAGCCTGGTCTCGAACCGGTTCCACACTCGCCGAGTTGTAGCTGCCATGATGGCTAGCGCTCCCTCATCTTCCTTCGCAAAGGGCGGTTGAACTGGCCTTGAACCCGTTTCTTCGACAGCGTAGGATTCTTGCTTACAGCTCCCTTATGGACCGTAGACACACCGCCCCAGTTTGGTTTTTACTGCAATCGGAGCTGCTCCATCTCCTTCCCGTACTTTCAGTGGTACTTCTAGTCGCAAGTTGTCCACCCCTATCGGAGTCTTGGGCACCGCGTTTTGATAACTGGCAATCGGGAGCCCCTTCAGGTGTCTGTGACGTTCTGCGCCTTCATCTACTTTGAGGCTTTGAGCACAATGGCAGTGGTGCACCCTTGACACCTAGCGAAGCCACCAGGTCACTCTCCACCAAGGTCATATCCGAACCTTTATCGAGGAAGGCAGACGTGTCGACTGAATTGTTCGTGCCGTGGAGTGTCACTGGAATGATTCCAAATAGTTGGGTGTCGATGGGTGTCATTTTATGCCACCTGAACCACGGCATCCAAAGACCGTTCAGAGCCCTTGGAGGAATGCAGGAGCGGATGGTGACGGAACTGATAGCCGTCGATATCGTATGTTTTCCGTCCTCGGCATCCACGTCTTTCGTGTGGTTGAATAAACAATTCTGACATAGACCGAGTGCGCGCACTTGCTTCTAGCGTTCGTCGACGTGTAGCTGCCTGAATGCATGGTAATCACGTACCCGGTAGCCTCTTTTTTTTTGCAGTAAGCATAGCTGAACTGCTTCGACTCGTCTTTCGGTTCGTAGGACGATTTTGCCGTGTCCTCTGATAATTCCTTCGCAGGCACCGCTGCGTTTCACGAATGTTACCACACTTGTTGCATCCTGCACCACAGTCCACAGCTGCCACTTAATCGCCTATGGTCTTGGTCTTAAGGCCAAAGTCAGTCGAGCACCCGAAAATAATCTGTGATCAACCGCCGATTTGAAATTTCAAGAGTGAATCTGCTTGAAAAATGAACTAACCACCACTACATGAGCGATGATGAAAGAGCACTGTTCCTTTTGCGGGAAAAGTATTGCTATTCTCGTTTGAAAATAATCATAATAGCAATACCGATGTTTGAGTATATCACAAAAAGGTAATGATAAAAAATATTATAAAATATCAAACATTTTTATCATTTGATATAAAATGTATGTATGTTAACAAAACCCACTTTACAATAAAATAATGTTGAAATCATCAAACGTCAATATATACAAAATCCTGATAAATCTAAGGTATTTGAATCAACTCTCAGTAACAGTGGGTGATATCAGTAAAATGATATCAGCAGATAAACTAAAAAAATACCATTAGTGCATATTCCGACAATAACTTACTCTTTTAAGCTTCAGCTATCTACTTGAAGGGTAATAAAATGGTAGTCATAGCTTACGCAATTACAATGCGAAGCTTATGCAATATATGGAACTGATGCATATTTCTATTCAATAAGCTGATGAAATTGCAAAATATTCAAAACTAATTCCTAGTAGTTATAACCATCTTCCCTAAGAATATGCGTTCCAGATCACTTCTGTTACGATTTATGAAACAAGAGTCCATCCGACCACAGGCGCACCCTAGTCGTAGAAGAAATGAACTCCAACGTTATGAACGCAGCGTAATATGCTGCTGGCTTATATGTATTGTTGCGCATGGAATCATTGCACCTAGGATTTCTCAACATTTTTATATGAAAGTATGAAATTTTGTATACACCAAAAGATTGCTGAGAAAATTTGCAATCTAATGGTGTAATTTATTCTGCTGAAATGCAAACTTCATAGCATACTTTTTGTATTTCCATTCCATGCGTAAATATTCCCCGCTGTAGCAGCAGCGCACGGTGTGAGGTAGAAATATGAAAACAGCCAGCAGCAGCGATAGCATTTATTGTTCATCTAACTGTATTCATTCCACCAACATTGCGGGACGGTGGATTTGGCGGCATGCTTTCAATGTTGCTTACACGTTGCAGAGCCGTTGGGACTAAGTTGGAAATAATGATTATATTTTCGTGGCTATTGGGAAAACTAAATTCAAAATAAATTTAGGTATTTTTACATACAATTGTTACTACACGATAGTAGACCTGTGCGCCGCCGCGCCACGCCGCCGCCGCCGACACTTTTTGCCCCACGCCGACGCCGACCGCGGTATCGGCGGCGCGCCATACGCCGATGTTTGTCACGCCGCCGATTTTCATTTTTCACGCCGGTGATCAGTGCACGAACAAAATTTTGTTTACATAAAGTTGAGATAAAATACTAATTTTCTTTCAAAGAATCATCCAAAATTCCAATCAAAGAATTCTTCAGAAGTTCCTTTAGAGATCTCTTCAGGAGTTTCTTCAAAGATATCTCCAGTAGTTCCTTTAGAGAGTCAGGGATGCCTCTAGGAGTTTCAACATGCATTTTTTTCAGAAGATCTCTCAGGAAGATCTCGACAGAAGTACCTTCAGATTTTTTTTCAGGAGGATTCAAGGATGTCTCCTAGAAATACATTCGAGATTCATCCAGAAGGTTCATCAGGGGTTCCCATAGGAGGTCGTTCAGAGATTAGTTAGAGAGTTTCTCCAGGGATTTTTTTCTGAAATTCCTTCTGGAATTCAGGAGTTCCTTCAAGAAATAGTCCAGGAGTTTCATCAGAGGTTCCTCTAGGAGATCTCTCAGGAATTCCTCTAGAATTCCAACAACGGGTTCCTCCTGGCATTCTGTGTTCTTTAGAAACCACTCCAAAAGTTTCATCAAGCGTACCTTCAGGAAATCCCTCCTGGATTATTTTCAACAATCCCTCCTGAAAATTCTTCAGGGATTCCTCTCGCTATGCCTCATGGAAAATTTTCAAAAATTCTTTCAGCAGTTCTCTAGGGATTTATCTAGGAGTTCCTTCTGATATTCCTACAGAAGTTCCTCCATAGATTAATTCATGAGCATTTTCGAGGATTCATGCAGCATAGTAGTTCTTACAAGATGATCCAGAAGTTCCTTCGGTAACCTCTTCAGGAGTTCCTTTAGGAGTTCCTTCAGGAGTTCATTAGGAATTCCTTCAGAGGTTCTCTGAGCTATTTCAACAGGAGTTCGTTCGGGTATTTTTTCAGAAGTCCCTTCAGAGATTCTTTCAGGAGGATTCATAGATGCCTCCTGGAAATCCGTCAAGAGTTCCGTTAGAAGGTCTTTCGGGAATTCTAACAAGCGGTCCTAGAAATTAGTATAGGAGTTCCTGCAGGGATTCCTTCTGAAGTTCATTTGACTTTGTAATGGCTTTTCCAGTCTTGACAAATTTCAAATACAGCTATTAAATCTTGTCTGACGTTTCGGTTACATTTGGTATCTTCCTCAGGAACTCAACTATTGCCGATTTTTCGTCCATTGTTGTTCTGTCGAACAATGGTTGTCGAACGGATTGAGTTTTCTCTCACAGCAGTTAACGATTTTTGGATTCGACTGCGATAGAATTTAACTTTGAAATGGCTTTTCTAGTCTTGACAAGATTCGAATACAGCTATTTTATAACGTTCTTTTAGAAATTCATACAGGAGTTCTTACAGAAATAAGTCCAAGAGTTCCTTCATAGATTCCTCTAGGAGTTACCGGGATTCATGCAGATGTTTCTTCAGAGGTTCCTCCTGAATTTCTTCAGGGATTCCTTCAGAAGTTCAGAAATCTCTCCAGGAGTTCCTTCCGAGAGATCCAGGAGTTCCTTCCGAGAGATCCAGGAGTTCCTTCTGAGGAGGATCCAAGGATTCCCCTAGAAGTTTGTTCAGGGATTTCTACAGAAATCCATTCAAAAATTAGTATAAGAGTTCCTTTTAAGAATCCTTCAGGATATCCAAAAGGGTTTTCTTGGAGAAGTTCATTTAGGAATTCATCCATGAGTTCTTCGAGGTATCGCTCTTGGAGTTCTTTCTGAGATTTTTCCAGGAGGACTCACAGATGCTCCAGGAATAAAATCAGAGATTTCCTACAGGAGTTCTTTCAGGGAATCTTGCTAAAGTTCCTTCGAGAATTTCCTTAGGAATATAATCAGGCATATCTCCAGGATATTTTTGTGGGATCTCTTATGGAGTTTCTACAAGAATTTCTCAAGCATTTCCTTCTGGAATTCCTCCAGGAATTCTTTTGGGAACTCCTCCTGACAATCTTTCGGGGACTCCTCTTGGAAATCCTGTAGGGATCCCTCTACCCAGAAAGATTCCCTCGGGAGATTCCGCTGAAAATCCTTCAAGAATTCCACCTGGAAATCGTTCGAAGATTGCTACAGGAATTCTTTCGGGGATTCCCCCTGGCATTCCTGCAGCGATTTCTCCTGTAATTTCTTCTGGGATTCTTCTTGGACTTCCTTCGAGCATTCCTCCTGAAATTCCTACGGGCATTCCTCCTGGAATTTATTAGGAGATTCTTCAAAGAAATCATTCGGAAATTTCTCCAGGAATTATTTCGAGGATTCCTCTTGGAATTCCTACGGGAATTCTTCCTAGATTTCCTTCAGGGTTTCCTCCTAGACTTCCTTCAAGAATTCCTCCTGATATTCTTTCAATGATTCCTCCTGATATTCCGTCGTGGATTACTCCTGGACTTCCTTTGGGGATTCCTCCTGGAATTTCTTCGGGATTCTTTCGGGAATTCTTTCGAAGATACAACTTAAACTTGCTTCTTGGAATTCTTCCGGGGATTCCTCGTACAATTTCTTCGGGGGTCTCTGCTAGAGTTCCTTCAGGAAATCTTCCCGAAATTCCTTTGGAGATCTTTTCTGGAATTCCGTCGAGGATTCGTCCTAGACTTACTTCATGGATTCCACCAGAAATTCTTTCATAGATTTCATTTGATACTCGGTCGTGGATTTCTCCTGGAATTTCTTTGATGATTCCTCTTAAAACTCCTTTGGATTTACTCATGGAATTCCTTCGATAATTTCCACTAAAATTCATTCGGGATTTCTCCTGGAAATAATTTGGTTGTAAAAAAAAACGTGTTAAGTACTGTTTCGTTGAATTCCACTATCGAGGATTGCGGTTTGAAATCCTTTGGAGATTCCTTCTGGAGTTCTTCGGGGATTCCTCATAGAATTTTTCCAGAGATACCTCCTAGAGTTCCTTCGGAAATTCCTCCTGGACTTTTTTCAGGGATTTCTCGTTGAATTCCTCCGGGGATTCCTCCTGGAGTTCCTTCGGAGATTCCTTCTAGAGTTGTTTCTGGGATTCCTCCTGTAATTTCTTCGGCGTTTCCTCTTGAAAATCTTTTGGAGCTTTTCCTTCCAATTTCTCCGGAGAACCCTCATGGAATTCCTCCCAGAATTTCTTCGGGGTTTCCTTCTGGAATTCCTTCGGTGAGTCCTCCTGGAATTCTTTCGGGGATTTCTCTTGTAATTCCTTCGGTCCTATTAGATTTTCCCCCGGAATTTATACAAAGATTCCTCCTGGATATACTTCGTTGGTTTTACCTCAAAATTCTTTGGGGATTATTTTTTGAATCCTCCTTGAAATTCCTACTGAAATTATTTTAAGGATTTTTGCTAGAATTTCTTTGGTGTCCTGCTTGAATTCCTTTGAGATACGCGCTGGTATTCTTTCGTGATTTTCTCTTGGAATTGCTGCGGGAATTCCTCACAGAGTTCTTTCAGGGATTTCTTCAGGGATTCCTTCTCTTGAAACTCCTTCGAGGATTCCGCTTGGAGTTCCTTCGGAGATTCCACCCGGAATTCCTTAAGGGGGTTCCCCCTGGGATTCCTGCAGGGATTTCTTCTGGAATTCCGTCGGGTATACCTCCTGGACTTCGTTCAGGGATTTCTTCTGGCATTCCTTCTGGAAATCCTTCGGGGATTTCTCCTAAATTTCCTTCGAGTAATCCTCCTAAAATTCCATCGTTGATTCCTCTTGGACTTTTTTCAGGGATTCCTCCTGGACTTCAACGAGGATTCTTCCTGATTTTTTCCAGAGATTTCTTCTGGAATTCCTTTGATGTTTCCTCCTAGAATTCCTTTTGGGGTTTCACTTCAAATTTCTTCGGGGATTCCTTCTAGAAATCCTCTTGGAATTCTTTCGGTAATTCCTCCTAGAAATCCCTCAGGGATTTCTCCTGGAATTCCTTCAGAGATTCTTCTTGGATATTTTTCGTTGATTCCTCCTAGAAATCCTTACGGGATTCTTTCTCGAATGCACTTGGAAATTCCCACTGGAATACTTTCGAGGATTCTTTCTGAAATTCCTGTTTGGATTTCTTTGGAGGTTACTGCTGGAATTTGCTTGGAACTCGTGCTGGAATTCTTTTGGGATTTCCTTGTGCAAATTCTGCGGAAATTTAATTTGGACTTCTTTCAGGGCTCCCTCATGGAATTCCTACGAACATTCCTCCTGGAACTCCTTCCGGGATTACTCCTAAAATTTCATTGGGGATTCCTTCTGAAATTCCTCCGGGGATTCCTATTGGAATTCTCTTGGGGAATCCTCTAGGAATTCCTTAGGGAATTCTTCATAAGTTTTTCTAGGGATCTCTCTAAGAGAAATTCTTGAACTACATATAAGTGATTAAAGCAGAAGTTCCTTAAGGGTTTCATACAGCAGTTCTTGTAGGGATTATTCCAGAAGTTTCTTTATGGATTCCTCCAGGCTCCTTCTGGAATTCTTTTGGAGATTATTCCCGGAAATTTAAGGTTCTAAGAAAACAAAACGAAAACTGTAGCAAAACTATATTTTTGTCCTTAATTTGCAATGGAGTGATGCAACATGCACTAAAACGGATACGGGTATAGGTCTAATTACTGGCCACAGTGACGGACCCGAACAGAAATAAAAAGGTGTTCAGTTCATTCAAACGTAAGGTTATAAGTACACAGGGTCAATTATTTGACAAATGAACTGAAGAAAAAACATCTGTTTGACACTAATGAAAATTAGATTGAGTCAAACAAGATGTTTGAGCATTGGTTTCTTTTTGGTTAAATACTTCATCCTGTGTACTGGCATGTCATCAATGGTTAAGAACAAGCAAAGATTACAAATTCTACAGCGTAAAGACAACTTCTTCGTTTCGCCAATGTTGACATTACGGTCAAATTTTGGTCACGCCGATTCACGCCGCCGCCGCCGCCGCCGAAAGCTGCCACCGGCGTGACGCCGATGACGCCGCCGCCGCCGGCCAGAAATGGCCCTCACGCCGCCGCCGAGCAAAATAAAGTCGGCGCACAGGTCTACACGATAGATCCTTTGTAAGTTTTTTCGGAAAATTCCTAGGAAATTTCCTCAACATTCCTTCTGGAATTTTTCCTGGAAATTATACTAGGGACTTCATCTGAGGAGTCCACCAGGAATTCTCTCTGGAGAATGCAACGGTGGTTCCCTCTGGAAATATTATAAAGAAGTCCTTCTGGGGAATCTCCAGGAATTGTATTCCACCGGAAATTCCATTTGATGATTTCATCAGGGATTCATTCTGTGCATTTCGCAAGGGTTTCCCTTTGGAGATTTCGACAAGTGTTCTCCCCGGAAAATTAGCAAAAGATTTCCGTACGCCAGGAATTTCCCCTAAATATTCCGCCTGGAACTTTCTCCGGAAATTTCGCAAGGGATGTATTCTGGGCATTCTACCAATAATTCCTAAGAAAATTCCTGGTGGAGATATTTCTAGTTGAATTATCGGAGGAAATTCGTGGGGGAATCCCCGGAGGAAATTCCTGGTAGAATCCCCGAAGAAAATTCCTGGTGGAATCTCCGGAAAAAAATCCTGGTGGAGATATTCCTGGTTGAACTCCCAGTCCCAGAGGGAATTCGTGGTGGAATCTCCGGAGAAAATTACAGGTAGAATTCCGAAGAAAATTCCTGGTGGAATCCCCGGAAAAAGTTCCTGTTGGAATCCCCAGAAGGAATTCCTGGAACAAATACCGGAGGAAATTCCTGGTGGAATCCCCGGAGGAAATTCTTGCTAGAATACCCGAAGGAAATTCCTGGTAGAATTCCCGCAATGAATTCCTGGTGCAATCCCCGGAGGAAATTCTTGCTAAAATCTCCGAAGAAAATTCCTGGTGGAATCCCCAGTGGAAGTTCCTGGTAGTTCCCGGAGGAAATTCCTGGCAGAAATCCCGGAGGAAATTCCTGGCAGAAATCCCGAAGGAAATTCCTGGTGGAATCCCCGGAGGAAATTCCAGGTGAAGTCTCCGGAGAAAATTCCTGGTAGAATTCCTGAAGAAAATTCCTGGTGAAATCTCCGGAAAAAAAAATCCTGGTGGAGATATTCCTGGTTGAACTCCCGGAGGAAATTCCTGGTGAAATCCCCGGAGAAATGTCCTGGTAGAAATTCCGAAGAATATTCCTGGAAGAGATCCCGGAGGAAATTCCTGGTAGATATCCCTGAGGAGAAATTCCTGGTGGAATCCCCAGTGGAAGTTCCTGGTAGTCCCCGGAGGAAATTCCTGGCAGAAATCCCGGAGGATATTCCTGGTTGAATTCCCGAAGGAAGTTCCTGGTGGAATCCCCGGAGGAAATTCCAGGTGTAGTCCCCGGAGAAAATTCCTGGTAGAATTCCCGAAGAAAATTCCTGGTGGAATCCCCGGAGGAAATTCCTGGTGGAATCCCTGAACGAAATTCCTGGTGGAATCCCCGGAGGAAAATTCCTGGAAGAATCCCTGGAGGAAATTCCTGGTGGAAACCCCGAAGAAAATTCCAGGTGTAGTCTCCGGAGAAAATTCCAGGTAGAATTCCCGAAGAAAATTCCTGGTGGAATCCCCGGAAAAAGTTCCTGTTGGAATCCCCAGAAGGAATTCCTGGAACAAATACCGAAGGAAATTCCTGGTGGAATCCCCGAAGGAAATTCTTGCTAGAATCCCCGAAGGAAATTCCTGGTAGAATTCCCGCAATGAATTCCTGGTGCAATCCCCGGAGGAAATTCTTGCTAAAATCCCCGAAGAAAATTCCTGGTGGAATCCCCAGTGGAAGTTCCTGGTAGTTCCCAGAGGAAATTCCTGGCAGAAATCCCGGAGGATATTCCTGGTAGAATTCCCGAAGGAAATTCCTGGTGGAATCCCCGCAGGAAATTCCTGGTGGAATCCCCGGAGAAAATTCCTGGTGGAATCCCCGGAGGAAATTCCAGGTGGAATCCCCGGAGGATATTCCTGGTGGAATCCCCGGAGGATATTCCTGGTGGAATCCCCGAAGAAAATTCCTGGTGGAATCCCCGGAGGGAATTCCTGGTGGATTCCCCGGAGGAAATTCTTGCTAAAATCCCCGAACAAAATTCCTGGTGGAATCCCAAGTGGAAGTTCCTGGTAGTTCCCGGAGGAAATTCCTGGCAGAAATCCCGGAGGAAATTCCTGGCAGAAATCCTGAAGGAAAATCCTGGTGGAATCCCCGGAGAAAATTCCAGATGAAGTCTCCGGAGAAAATTCCTGGTAGAATTCCTGAAGAAAATTCCTGGTGAAATCTCCGGAAAAAAAAATCCTGGTGGAGATATTCCTGGTTGAACTCCCGGAGGAAATTCCTGGTGAAATCCCCGGAGAAATGTCCTGGTAGAAATTCCGAAGAAAATTCCTGGAAGAGATCCCGGAGGAAATTCCTGGTAGATATCCCTGAGGAGAAATTCCTGGTGGAATCCCCAGTGGAAGTTCCTGGTAGTCCCCGGAGGAAATTCCTGGCAGAAATCCCGGAGGATATTCCTGGTGGAATCCCCGGAGGAAATTCCAGGTGTAGTCCCCGGAGAAAATTCCTGGTAGAATTCCCGAAGAAAATTCCTGGTGGAATCCCCGGAGGAAATTCCTGGTGGAATCCCTGAACGAAATTCCTGGTGGAATCCCCGGAGGAAAATTCCTGGAAGAATCCCTGGAGGAAATTCCTGGTGGAAACCCCGAAGAAAATTCCAGGTGTAGTCTCCGGAGAAAATTCCTGGTAGAATTCCCGAAGAAAATTCCTGGTGGAATCCCCGGAGGGAATTCCTGGTGGATTCCCCGGAGGAAATTCTTGCTAAAATCCCCGAACAAAATTCCTGGTGGAATCCCCAGTGGAAGTTCCTGGTAGTTCCCGGAGGAAATTCCTGGCAGAAAACCCGGAGGAAATTCCTGGCAGAAATCCTGAAGGAAATTCCTGGTGGAATCCCCGGAGGAAATTCCAGGTGAAGTCTCCGGAGAAAATTCCTGGTAGAATTCCTGAAGAAAATTCCTGATAGAATTCCCGAGGAAAACTCCTGGAAGAATCCCTAGAGGAAATTCCTGGTGGAATCCCCGAAGAAAATTCCTGGTGTGGAAGTTCCTGGTGGAATCCCCGGAGGATGTTCCTGGTGGAATCCCCGGAGGAAATTCCTGGTGGAATCCCCGGAGGAAATTCCTGGTGAAATCTCCGGAAAAAAATTCCTGGTAGAGATATTCCTGGTTGAACTCCCGGAGGAAATTCCTGGTGACATCCCGGAGAAATGTCCTGGTAGAAATTCCGAAGAAAAATCCTGGAAGAGATCCCGGAGGAAATTCCTGGTAGAAATCCCTGAGGAGAAATTCCTGGTGGAATCCCCGGAGAAAATTCCTGGTAGAATTCCCGAGGAAAATTCCTGGAAGAATCCCTAGAGGAAATTCCTGGTGGAATCCCCGAAGAAAATTCCTGGTGAGGAAGTTTCTGGTGGAATCCCCGGAGGAAGTTCCTGGTGGAATCCCTGGAGGAAATTCCTGGTAGAATTCCCGACGAAAATTCCTGGTAGAATTCCGAAGAAAATTACTGGTGGAATCCCCGATCGAAATTCCTAGTGGAATCCCCTGGAGGAAATACCTGGTGGAATCCCCGAAGAAAATTCCTGGTAAAATCTCCGGAAAAAAAAAATCCTGGTGGAGATATTCCTGGTTGAACTCCCGGAGGAAATTCCTGGTGAAATCCCCGGAGAAATGTCCTGGTAGAAATTCCGAAGTAAATTCCTGGAAGAGATCCCGGAGGAAATTCCTGGTAGACATCCCGGAGGAGAAATTCCTGGTGGGATCCCCAGAGAAAATCCCCGGTAGAATTCCCGTAAGAAAAATCCCCCCGGAGAAAAATCCTGGTAAACATCCCGGAGGAAATTCCAAGTGGAATCTCCGGGGAAAATTCGTGGTAGAAATCCAGAAGATACCAGGAAGAATCCCCGGAGGAAACTCCTGGTGGAATCCTCGGAGAAAATTTCTGGTGGAAATCCCCGGAGAAAACTCCTGGTGGAATCTCCGGAGGATCTTCCTGGTAGAATCCCCAAAGGAAATTCCTGGCAGAAATCCCGGAGGAAATTCCTGGTGAAATCCCAGGAGAAATTACCAGGTAGAAATTCCGAAGAAAATACCTGGTGGAGTCTCCAGAGAAAATAACTGCTGGAATCTCCGGAGAAAATTGCTGGTGGAATCCCTGGAGGAAATTCCTGGTAGAAATCCCGAAGAAAATTCCTGGTAGAAATCCCGGAGGAAATTCCTGGTGGAATCCCCGGAGAAAATCCCTGGTAGAATCCCCCTAAGAAATTCCTGGTGGAATCCCCAGAGGTAATTCAAGTGGAATCCCCGAAAAAAATTCCTGGTGTAGTCTCCGGAGAAAATTCCTGGTAGGATTCCCGAATAAAAATACTGGTGGGATTTCCGGAGAAAATTACTGGAAGAATCCCCGGAAAATATTCCTGGTGGAATCCCCGCAGAAAATTCCTGCAAGAATCTTTGGAGGGAGTTCCTGTTAGAAATCCCGAAGAAAATTCCTGGTGGAATCCCCGTAAAAAATTCCTGGTAGAATCCCCGAAGAAAATTCCTGGTGGAATCCCTGATTAAAACTCCTGGTGAAATCCCCGGAGAAAATTGTAGTGGAATCCCCGTAGAAAGTTCCGGGAGGAAATTCCTAGTGGAATATCCGGAGGTCATTCCTGGTGGAATCTCCGGAGGATATTCGTAATGGAAATCCCGGAGAAAATTCCTGGTGGAATTCCCTGAGGAAATTACTGGTGGAATCATCGGAGGATATTCGTGGTGGAATTCCCTGAGGAAATTCCTGTTGAAATCTCCGTAAGGATTTCCTAGTGAAATCTCCGGAAGGAATTCCCAGTGAAATATCCGGAGGAAATTTCTAGAGCAATTCCCTGAGCAAAAACCTGCTGGCATTCTCTAAGGTAATACCTGGTGGAATTCCCTGAGGAAATTGCTGGTGGAACTCTCTGAGAAAATTTCTAGAGGAATCCCCGGAGAAAATATCTGGAAGAATCTCCGGAGGATATTCCTGGTGCAATCCCAGGAGAAAAATACTGGTGGAATCCCCGGAAGGGACTCCTAGTGGAATATCCGGAGGACATTGCTGGTGGAGTCCCCGGGGGAAATTCCTCTGGGGATTCCACCAGGAATATCCTCCAGGGATTGCACCAGGAATATCCTCCGGGGATTCCACTAGGAATTTCCTCCAGGGATTTTACCAGTAATTTGCTTCGGGGATTCCACCAGGAACTTTCTACGGAGATTCCACCAATATTTTCCTCCTGGGCTTCCACTAGGAATATCCTCCGGGGCTTCCACCAGGAGTATCCTCCGGGATTCCACCAGGAGTATCCTCCGGGATTCCACCAGGAATATTCTCCGGGGATTCCACCAGGAATATCTTCCGGGGATTCCACCAGGAATATCCTCCGGGGATTCCACCAGGAATATCCTCCGGGGATTCCACCAGGAATATCCTCCGGGGATTCCACCAGGAATATCCTCCGGGGATTCCACCAGGAATATCCTCCGGGGATTCCACCAGGAATATCCTCCGGGGATTCCACCAGGAATATCCTCCGGGGATTCCACCAGGAATATCCTCCGGGGATTCCACCAGGAATATCCTCCGGGGATTCCACCAGGAATATCCTCCGGGGATTCCACCAGGAATATCCTCCGGGGATTCCACCAGGAATATCCTCCGGGGATTCCACCAGGAATATCCTCCGGGGATTCCACCAGGAATATCCTCCGGGGATTCCACCAGGAATATCCTCCGGGGATTCCACCAGGAATATCCTCCGGGGATTCCACCAGGAATATCCTCCGGGGATTCCACCAGGAATATCCTCCGGGGATTCCACCAGGAATATCCTCCGGGGATTCCACCAGGAATATCCTCCGGGGATTCCACCAGGAATATCCTCCGGGGATTCCACCAGGAATATCCTCCGGGGATTCCACCAGGAATATCCTCCAGGGATTCCACCAGGAATATCCTCCGGGGATTCCACCAGGAATATCCTCCGGGGATTCCACCAGGAATATCCTCCGGGGATTCCACCAGGAATATCCTCCGGGGATTCCACCAGGAATATCCTCCGGGGATTCCACCAGGAATATCCTCCGGGGATTCCACCAGGAATATCCTCCGGGGATTCCACCAGGAATATCCTCCGGGGATTCCACCAGGAATATCCTCCGGGGATTCCACCAGGAATATCCTCCGGGGATTCCACCAGGAATATCCTCCGGGGATTCCACCAGGAATATCCTCCGGGGATTCCACCAGGAATATCCTCCGGGGATTCCACCAGGAATATCCTCCGGGGATTCCACCAGGAATATCCTCCGGGGATTCCACCAGGAATATCCTCCGGGGATTCCACCAGGAATATCCTCCGGGGATACCACCAGGAATATCCTCCGGGGATTCCACCAGGAATATCCTCCGGGGATTCCACCAGGAATATCCTCCGGGGATTCCACCAGGAATATCCTCCGGGGATTCCACCAGGAATATCCTCCGGGGATTCCACCAGGTATATCCTCCGGGGATTCCACCAGGTATATCCTCCGGGGATTCCACCAGGAATATCCTCCGGGGATTCCACCAGGAATATCCTCCGGGGATTCCACCAGGTATATCCTCCGGGGATTCCACCAGGAATATCCTCCGGGGATTCCACCAGGAATATTTTTTTTTTTTTTTTTTAATTTCTTTGTATTTGTGAATTTTAACTTATTGCTAATTCTTCACACCACCAGGAATATCCTCCGGGGATTCCACCAGGAATATCCTCCGGGGATTCCACCAGGAATATCCTCCGGGGATTCCACCAGGAATATCCTCCGGGGATTCCACCAGGAATATCCTCCGGGGATTCCACCAGGAATATCCTCCGGGGATTCCACCAGGAATATCCTCCGGGGATTCCACCAGGAATATCCTCCGGGGATTCCACCAGGAATATCCTCCGGGGATTCCACCAGGAATATCCTCCGGGGATTCCACCTGGAATTTCCTCCGGGGATTCCACCAGGAATTTTCTCCGGGGATTCCACCAGGAATTTCCTCCGGGGATTCCACCAGGAATTTCCTTCGGGAATTCTACCAGGAATATCCTCCGGGATTTCTGCCAGGAATTTCCTCCGGGAACTACCAGGAACTTCCACTGGGGATTCCACCAGGAATTTTCTTCGGGGATTTTAGCAAGAATTTCCTCCGGGGATTGCACCAGGAATTCATTGCGGGAATTCTACCAGGAATTTCCTTCGGGGATTCTAGCAAGAATTTCCTTCGGGGATTCCACCAGGAATTTCCTCCGGTATTTGTTCCAGGAATTCCTTCTGGGGATTCCAACAGGAACTTTTTCCGGGGATTCCACCAGGAATTTTCTTCGGGAATTCTACCAGGAATTTTCTCCGGAGACTACACCTGGAATTTTCTTCGGGGTTTCCACCAGGAATTTCCTCCAGGGATTCTTCCAGGAATTTTCCTCCGGGGATTCCACCAGGAATTTCGTTCAGGGATTCCACCAGGAATTTCCTCCGGGGATTCCACCAGGAATTTTCTTCGGGAATTCTACCAGGAATTTTCTCCGGGGACTACACCTGGAATTTCCTCCGGGGATTCCACCAGGAACTTCCTTCGGGAATTCAACCAGGAATATCCTCCGGGATTTCTGCCAGGAATTTCCTCCGGGGACTACCAGGAACTTCCACTGGGGATTCCACCAGGAATTTCTCCTCAGGGATATCTACCAGGAATTTCCTCCGGGATCTCTTCCAGGAATATTCTTCGGAATTTCTACCAGGACATTTCTCCGGGGATTTCACCAGGAATTTCCTCCGGGAGTTCAACCAGGAATATCTCCACCAGGATTTTTTTTTCCGGAGATTTCACCAGGAATTTTCTTCAGGAATTCTACCAGGAATTTTCTCCGGAGACTTCACCTGGAATTTCCTCCGGGATATCTCCACCAGGAATTTTCTTCGGAATTTCTACCAGGACATTTCTCCGGGGATTTCACCAGGAATTTCCTCCGGGAGTTCAACCAGGAATTTCTCCACCAGGATTTTTTTTCCGGAGATTTCACCAGGAATTTTCTTCGGGGATTCCACCAGGTATTTCCTCCAGGGGATTCCACTAGGAATTTCCTCCGGGGATTCCACCAGGAATTTCCTCTAGGGATTCTTCCAGGAATTTTCTTCAGGAATTCTACCAGGAATTTCCTCCGGGGATTCCACAAGGAATTTCCTCTGGGGATTCTTCCAGGAATTTTCCTCGGGAATTCTACCAGGAATTTTCTTCAGGAATTCTACCAAGAATTTTCTCCGGAGACTTCACCTGGAATTTCCTCCGGGGATTCCACCAGGAATTTCCTTCGGGATTTCTGCCAGGAATTTCCTCCGGGATTTCTGCCAGGAATTTCCTCCGGGAACTACCAGGAACTTCCACTGGGGATTCCACCAGGAATTTTCTTCGGAGATTTTAGCAAGAATTTCCTCCGGGGATTGCACCAGGAATTCATTGCGGGAATTCTACCAGGAATTTCCTTCGGGTATTCTAGCAAGAATTTCCTCCGGGGATTCCACCAGGAATTTCCTCCGGTATTTGTTCCAGGAATTCCTTCTGGGGATTCCAACAGGAACTTTTTCCGGGGATTCCACCAGGAATTTTCTTCGGAATTCTACCTGTAATTTTCTCCGGAGATTCCACCACGAATTCCCTCTGGGACTGGGAGTTCAACCAGGAATATCTCCACCAGGATTTTTTTCCGGAGATTCCACCAGGAATTTTCTTCGGGGATTCTACCAGGAATTTCCTCCGGGGATTCCCCCACGAATTTCCTCCGATAATTCAACTAGAAATATCTCCACCAGGAATTTTCTTAGGAATTATTGGTAGAATGCCCAGAATACATCCCTTGCGAAATTTCCGGAGAAAGTTCCAGGCGGAATATTTAGGGGAAATTCCTGGCGTACGGAAATCTTTTGCTAATTTTCCGGGGAGAACACTTGTCGAAATCTCCAAAGGGAAACCCTTGCGAAATGCACAGAATGAATCCCTGATGAAATCATCAAATGGAATTTCCGGTGGAATACAATTCCTGGAGATTCCCCAGAAGGACTTCTTTATAATATTTCCAGAGGGAACCACCGTTGCATTCTCCAGAGAGAATTCCTGGTGGACTCCTCAGATGAAGTCCCTAGTATAATTTCCAGGAAAAATTCCAGAAGGAATGTTGAGGAAATTTCCTAGGAATTTTCCGAAAAAACTTACAAAGGATCTATCGTGTAGTAACAATTGTATGTAAAAATACCTAAATTTATTTTGAATTTAGTTTTCCCAATAGCCACGAAAATATAATCATTATTTCCAACTTAGTCCCAACGGCTCTGCAACGTGTAAGCAACATTGAAAGCATGTCGCCAAATCCACCGTCCCGCATTGTTGGTGGAATGAATACAGTTAGATGAACAATAAATGCTATCGCTGCTGCTGGCTGTTTTCATATTTCTACCTCACACCGTGCGCTGCTGCTACAGCGGGGAATATTTACGCATGGAATGGAAATACAAAAAGTATGCTATGAAGTTTGCATTTCAGCAGAATAAATTACACCATTAGATTGCAAATTTTCTCAGCAATCTTTTGGTGTATACAAAATTTCATACTTTCATATAAAAATGTTGAGAAATCCTAGGTGCAATGATTCCATGCGCAACAATACATATAAGCCAGCAGCATATTACGCTGCGTTCATAACGTTGGAGTTCATTTCTTCTACGACTAGGGTGCGCCTATGATCAGATGGTCAGACACCAAAAAAGTCGAATGTAACTGTACATAATCTTGCTAACAAATTTCAAATTCAATAAGATTATTTCATTAGTTTCTCTATGTAATTCAAACCAATTCAATAAAAAGGTTAAAAATGAGTGCCGTTTGTTTGTCCTGAAAAACGTTCTTGTGGCGGACTTTCGATGTGGCATTCTATTCTTGATTGATTGATTTATCTTGATTATAGAGACTTTCAGCCCTTGGCTGCTTCTATTCTTATCACAGTTAGGATGTTTATATAAGTATAATAAACCATCGCGATTACCTATTTGTCTATATAAGCGTCTGTCATTTTACTATTTACAGTAAATAGGAAATACTAACACTAAACTGAAACTGATATCAAGCAATGATTGCAATGAAGTGTTTGATACTGTTATTATGAGATTCCCGATTGATATTGTTTTCAATAAATCAAATTATCAACTAATTATTTCTACATGTTGTAAAGAAATAAGATAGTTCCACAATTTCATTCAAAAAGTCAGAGCGATTTGGCCTTTGAAAAGTATCGCTTAGTAGACTGCAACGTGAATTACTCCGAAGGTTCATTTTGTCTGCTTATTTCGAGCTAGGTGGGTTCATTGATCGTCTCGCGGCGATCGTTTCTCGAGCAATGGCAAATTTTATGATCTTTTTGCGAACTTTTGTTGCAAATTCTAAAGCTATTCGCAAATTTCAGACAACTTTTTTCACAAATGTTATTTTCCTAGAATGTTCTTTACGAAATTCTCCATCGATGGATGTCTTTCAATTTCGAAAATATGTCTCGAAACGTTCTCTGGCATGTAAAAAAGGAAGAAACGTCTTAAAATTTCTACAACTTCTTTTCACTAAAAAGCCATTCCCGTAAAATCTGAACAAATTATCGATATAGTTTCTTCACAAGAAATAATCTACTTTCAATTTCGAAGAGACAAGTTTTCTTCAAATTTTCCTTATTGTTACCAAATTTGATAAAAATGCAATTCTAGTAAGCCGCACAATTTTCGGGTGCTCGACTGACTTGGGTCTTAATGGCACAAATTTCCCAAATGGAGGAGAACGTGCCTCTGGAGTCGACCTACTGATGGTCTTGAGGTCCACCTGTTGGAATCCTCGTTTGTATGTTGCCGACATCATTCGTTGGTCTGCGGGAAACTTTGCCACTATGTCCTGCAGCAGCGAAGAGTGTGACACGTGTGAGCACGTTCGTTAACGGCCTCTATATGATCGCACAGCGCTTGCACTGCCATTCCAAAGTCGAGCAGTCCTTCCAGTTTGACCGATCTTGGAGTTGAACTTTCTCGCACCTTCCGTAGCAGCGCGTTGATCACGAGCTCCTGTCTTCCGAATCGCATTCGGAGGGTCTTCTCGATCACTTGTGGAGCATCTGCTGGTAAGACCAATCGGCTGTGTACTGTTTCGAGCACAGCAAAGTTGTAGACGGAGCATGTTTTGCGAATCCGAGAATCCACAAGTTTCGGTTGTGTAGCAGTAGCTGGATATAAAGATCGACCATTCAGCGGGATCGCCGGAAAATCGTGGTAGTTCCTTAGTCAGGGACTGTCTTGCTGACATCTGCTGCTGTGTTGGACGCACTAGTTAGTTATGGGCACGCGTTGGTTCGCAGCTGCTCTCGTGAAGTTGAAACATTGTTCGTGGGGCAATAGTTTAGGTAAAATTGGTTGGTACTTTCTGTGAGTTTATTCAAGGTTGACGCTGTAGTGAATAATGTGTATTCTTGATTGGAATATGTTAAGCGTGTTTTCAGATGTAGTGAATAATGTGTGTTCTTGATTGGAATAAGTTAACTGTGTTTTCAGGCCGTACTAGAACGCCTGCGATGATGGGCCGGAGTTGCGATGAATGAGGTGTCGGCTAGCATAAGGAAAGTGTGGGTGAGAGGAAGACAGCGATAGATTTGGAACTGGGTCTGGAAGAAACGCGTATGGCGCCCTACACACCACTCAAACCGTTTGACCAACATTGCCACCGCCCCCAGGTTGGTCGAACCAGCGAATGTTTCTGCAACCGTATGACGAACTGCCAAATCGTGTTGCACCAACATGTCACTTTGGTTGCACCAACATCATCCCCTATTTGAAATCGCACTGTGTTTGTGCAACAACACTACACACGGTACGATTGGTTCGTCAAACATTGGCTCCGCCCACCGTTGGTTTGAGTAAAATCAAACTGGTTTGATTTTTGCCGACCAAACCGTCAACCGTCAAATTGGTTTGACGAACTGCCAAATCGGTTCGTCAAGCAGTATCACACACGGTCAAACACAGCACCAACTCAACCACCAACCTGGGGGCGGAGTCAATGTTTGTCAAACCGTTTGAGTAGTGTGTAGGGTGCCTATGAAGCTTTTGGATTTTCCCGACATTCTGTTGACGATTTTATCGGCGAATGGACGCGTGGGCGCGAGTGAAATTTTGTTATTAGTTTTTTTCGGATCGGACGATTGAAAAATGGCAGTGTATACTACAGACGCTTACCTGTATTTCCCGTCGGACGTATTGGAAGGTTTGGTTGACTTACCGAGGAGGAACCCTTTTGGCTTACCGGCACCTTAAGTGGCCAGACATGATCCGGATCTAGATCCGGACGGAAGGCTCCACTGACTGCTCCGGATTGTCCAGCAATGTCCGACTCGCTTTCGGGATGGATCCAGTAAGATACTGTTCGCGTGATGTTCTCACTGTCGCCTAAACTCGTTCCGCTCGTTGAATCGCTACAGTGTTTTTCTCATTGGCCTGGAATCGTTCAAGTACCCTTCGGCACATTTACAATTGGGCTTGGAGATCAGCGAGTTGCTTAGGAGCTGGATTGGTGCGCTGCTCGCACTGCTCAACCCATCATCCTTGAGCTCTTTCATGGCCACTTGAGGATTGTTTTTGCGCTACAGAGATTCTAAGGTACCTGGTACAAAGTCTGGCTGAAGACGATGTCCGTGTCTTTTTAAAATATGAATTTGTCCAGATGATGTTGATGGTTTTCAATCAAGAATATTAAAGTGATATTTCAATCAATAAGAAGATGGAAAATGGCGATAATTCTAGCAACACTGTCCCTTTTCAACACGCAGAGAAGGACAATGAATGAAGTGCAACAATGCAGTAGTTCATCATTCGTTTGAATTTTTGTACCTCGTGCACTTGCACATTTAGGGTGCCCCAAGAATATTTCCAGCAAGCTCGGAGTGCCACAATCCGAGACGAACCCTAGCGTAACGAGAGGATAGTAATGTATGTTGAGGTAGGGATGAACACTGCAGTGCAGCGACGACGACAGGCGCAAAAAGAACAACGCAATCCAGCCAGAACAAAGCAGATGACTTTCGCATTGTGTTTGTTTAACTTTACGGCTAATGGCTATCCAATTACCGGGAACACCTTCTTTCTTGCAATAATCGGCCGTTCGCTTTTCGTCTCGTCGATGTATAGATTACTGTGCGAAGGAGGGCATAGCAGCAGCACCAAATAGTGGTGGTAGTGCGAGAAACAACTGGACAACCGGCAATGGTGACCATTCATTCAAGAAGTTCGGGCTCCTGCTTTGCCACCTTTTGAATGAATGGCAGGTCCTGACGGTAAGGCGAACATCGGGTGCAAATAAATGAATGAAGGAGGACTATTTAATTGCAGGTTTGTCGTCCGAGTAGATGAAACGGAACAAGTTTTCCGGGGTTGTCGGTTTCAGTGGGCTCCCTACTTGCCACATTGGCTTATCCGGTGGATTGACTGGAAGTGAGCAACATCTTGCAAGCACTGCCAACTAGTGGGTACAGGGACGATTTGATCTTTGGATGTATTTCAGTAGGCATTTAATTATGATTTTAAATTTTCAATGAACTTTTTTTTTCATCTTTATTAACGTGTTTTTAACAGATGTTAGTTCAACACGGCTTCAATGAACTTCCCAACTAACAATGATCACTGAATAACAGCTTATTCAGTCAAAATTTTTAAAATTAAGCTTAAGAACGGTTTATTCAGCTGTTGTACGGCAACAATATTTGTAGGGTTATTGCTACTGAGTAGGTATTCTGTGGAATATCAAAATTATAAGTGTGAAATTCATTTAGTCCTGAGGAGCCGTTATAAAGCCAAGCACATGTAACCAAAAGTTTGGCCAAGAGGGCACTTTATGAGCTATGCAGCTTGTTAAGCTTGTTAGTTGCTCTTTAATCTTCGAAGCAGCTTTATCTTGTAAAGCAAACCTTATTCCTGAATATAAATATGATTCATTTCCTCCACATTTTGATATTGAACCAATGTCCGATCAGTATTCATTTATTCCTTTCAATTCTACCCGGTCAACGATTTCCAATGAGTTCTTTGTGTCCCGAAACCTGGACTGAAAAAAAAAAAACAAAAATTGAACCGAACCCCATGGCAGCAACAAAAACCAATCAATACCGCACCGCACATTGATCATTTTCATAATCATCATCATCAGAAATAAATCACTGTCCGATGGATGGCGGCGAAGCCGCCGTCTCGGGGCTCCCTCTTCACCTACCGGATCATTTTGAAACATGACGAGAAGGGTAGATCGCCGTTTGATCCCGACTCGACAGCTGATATACAATCGAATCATCATTGCCGCGGGTAGGATATTCCATCGTGGAAGTTTTTGTCTTCCTCTTTTGAGCCGACGACTCTGAACCAAAGGTATTTATTCATAATGTATAGTGTCGCGGGCAAAGCCAAGCCCAAAAATTCAAACAAACCGGATTCATCCTGGCGGCGCGGTGAGGCGATTGTCCGTCCGTCCGGTTCGTCACTGTTCGTGAGGTGTCGTCGATGATGATGATGATGATGATGATGACGGTACGGTGGTGCTAATGATCATGACGAACGGTTCCCGTGGATCGAACTGAGTGGTCAGCAGTCACATTTAAATTTTCGTTCCGCGCGCACGCGGACACTCGATTCGAGTCATTGAACGACATGATCCGCTTCGGAATTCTAATCACAGCGTGACGATCACAACAATATCAGCGCGGCTGTGACCCGAGTAAAAAATTGCATTATGTTTGTTACATTGTTTTAAAGATTAAACAAACTCACTCACACTAAATCACTAACTAACTCATTTACTCGCTCACTTGCTCATTTACACATTAACTAAATAATTCATCATTTCACTCACTTATTTATTAAATCACTCACTCACTTACTCACTCTTTTACTTGCTCATCCGTTCGCTGGCTTACCTCACTCATTATTTACTTATTGAGTAAGTTAGTGAGTAATGTAGTGAGTTACATTGCTCAGTGACTCACTTACTTACTCACTAACTTACTTATTTACTCATACATTTACTGACTAAAAGTCTCACTCACTCACTCACTAGTTTACTCACTGACTCGCTCACTAGCTCACTCACTCACCTGCTCTCACTTCTAAACTCATTCACTTATCAATAAGTCAACCCACTTATAACTTATTGCATTATGTATTCACTCAAGATCGCTAATTCATGCACTTGCCAACTCACTCACTCAATCGATTTTAAACTCGCTACATCACTCAAGTGCTCACTCATTTACTCACTAATACGATGTAATTTAATCATTATCTTACTAGTCGTTTTCTTACACTCTCTCACAAACCCACTCGCTCACTTATATGTACCCAAGTAACATTTTGATGGCCAATTTGTCTTGAAGAGGTTTTCAGAACCGTCATAAATCCTAATACTTTTTATTTCGGATTTTTGATAGTTCTAAGAACCACTTCTACGTATTTGACTAAAAAATGTAACTAGGGAAGAGTAGTACCTAAATGTAGAGTGATCAATCGATTAATCAATCGATATATCGTGCCTCGTGCTGTGTTGATCACAATGATTGTTGCAGTTGTGTATCGTTGTGAGAGTAGATTTCTACCAACTGCTGCCAAGATATTTCCTTACCGGGTATTTCCCCCATCGCACTGAATATTCATGGCGGTGAGGGAGGAGGCCCAATCGCAGAGGTTAAACCAAAGTCAGTCACTTCCAGCACGACATAACTTGGCATCACCATTTCGTACCACCCGGGCTCATCGTCGCTGTCAAGTCCTCGCGCGCAATCCCACCACAAGAAGCGTCAAGCTGGGTGGAATCATCAATTATAGCAACATTATCAATCGCTTTTCTCTCACCTGGGACCGGTTCTCGCTCTCGGCTCAGTCATCATTTAATCCCAATATGTACGACCTCCCTGCCTGTCTGCCGGTGTCTGAAGCTCCTCGAACCTCCACCCGGAACCCACCTTCGCTTCCACATCAGCGACGCATTTTTGAACACCGTCAAGCAAAAAGAAATCTCTTTAAAAATTCTCTATGGCTCATTTTTTAAAAAGGCAACATCGCAGCAACAAACAAATTTCCAACTTCCTCCACCCCCGCGCCGTCACAGCATCATCTTCTTCTGCGGGACGGAAGACGGCTCAGTCTCTTGAATGAATCGAAATAAAAATAAACCATGACAGCGGATAAGAGATAATGGTGGCAATTCAACGGCCACTGATGCTGCTGCGCTGGCTGACTGGCTGGGCTGGATGGAGTGCCTCGGACAAGGTGTGGGTAGAGATACATATAAAACGAGAAAAATTGGACTTTGCGCGCGATGGAAGGTGTTTTAAGAAATAATACCAATAACCATGGGCTTACGAAAAATGCATTAGACAGAAACTGGGTTGATCGATCTCCGGTAATGTCGGAACTGAGGGTGATGGGGTGATCGTAACAATCGTAACTAATTGTGAAAACCACATTTTTTTTCGTTGGCGTTATGTCCCAACTGGATGAAACCCTTTCTAAAGTACGGTATCGACGACAGATTTAATCGTCAAAAAGTCGTTGATCAATTACTTACATGAGTGTCATGGTTTTTAGGACATTCTTTTCCATGCCTCGAATCAAACAAAATAAGTACAGACTGTTTCAGAAATTATAAATACACTCACGATTAACTGCCATTTCTATTTGAGCATAATATCCAAAAAAGTTTCTTCTAGCTCTTATAGTAAACTTGCTAACGAAGCAAATAATACCAATTTTGTTGATGTTTCTGGTAAAAGTTAAAAAATAGGGCTCTGTAAACTAGATGATTGAAATTTGAAGTTGCACAAAGTGGTCAAAAAATGTAACATAGTAGAAAAGAAAAAAATCTCACAGATAAAATATTTAATTTCCAAACACTATAAAAATGGCTGTATCGATAATAAAAGATATTTGTCGATTGGTAAGAGTAATTTTTACTGGAATATTTGGTCAAGAACCACCATTACGGGCCTTCTCAATACAATGTTTTTTGTTTCAAATTTCTCAACAACATCAGTAGCAACAAACGTTAAGCAAACGAATGTCTTGATTACTGCTTACTGCATTCGTTTTTATGGTAAGGCAAACTTTGCCATCTGAAGGATCGAATGAGCTGAAAAAATAAGTTTGTTTAAATGCGTTCAGGAAAGCTAAGAAACTGTGTGGAAGTTCTTATGCTCCGTAGAAAACCTTAAAAAATAAGAAACTTGATCTCCGAAAAAAATGTTGTGGGAATACCTTTATCGATTTTTTTCCAAATTTTGATCAAGGCATTACTTAGACAACTTGTTGAGAAAGCGAATGTGATAAAAATTTAGATAATTTTTGGTATTTAGTGATAAATAATGTTAAAATCATTAAAAAACACCTTTGTGCAAATGCAAATTTGAAAAATTAAGTTATTTTTTAGAGTACTCGACTGTTCTTTAAAATAACAAGACAATTGAAAGGAAATATAAAAATTTGGAGTACAATATGCTGTACTCTGAAACAAGTTGGCAAAAATCATTAGAACAGTACATTTAATTGATTAAACAAAGTGTATTTATAATTTCTGAAACAGTCTATACATAGTTACATTTCAAATAAAAGCAAAATCTTTATAAGATACGTATTGCAAGCATGTACTTACATACCTAGATTGTTGAATTACTCCAGGCCAGAGCTACACGAACAGTTGCGCATAACGTGATCGAAAGGTGGAACCATAACTACGATGAACACGTTTGCCAGAACGTTCTTTGCAAGGACGCTCGAACACTTCAAATGCTTGCATGATTTCTAAAGAATCACCGGCCTTTATCGGTGTTTTCGGTCGCAGGCACTGTCTTACGCCGCCTTCAAGTCGATGAAGAGTTGGTGCATTGACACCTGGTATTCGTGGCATTTGTGGAGGATTTGCCGCAAGGTGAGAATCTGATCTGTTGTAGAACGGTCGCCAACGATGCCGGCTTGATAACTTCCCACAAACTCATTCACTTTAGGTCAGAGACGACGGAAGATGATCTAGGATTGCACCTTGTGGGCGACATTCAAAATTGTGATCTATTGGAAGTTCTCACACTCCAACTTGTCACCTTTCTAATTGATGATCCCGTTCTTTCTCTCCTCCGGTAACTGTTCTGGGAAACTATTGGTCGATGAAAGCAGGTAGGCAACTTCTCCGGCCCCATCTTGATGAGTTCAGCTCCGATACCATTCTTACCAGCTAACTTATTGTTCTTGAGGTGCTGGAGTTCCATTTGTTCGCAATCCGTTTCTTCTAGGCGGATGTTTTTTTTTCTCCCACAAGTGACAGGTGTGGAGGTTTCGCGTTCTTTTATATCGTTCCTTGTTCTGTCGAGTCTCGTGCTGCAGCATTACTACCATCTATCAAAATAACTTTACGATCATCGTCGAATCAATCGTACCTTAGGTTCTGTTCAAATTACCCAACGTTGTTTTCAGCTGCGTTATTGATAACTGTTCTGAACGACGAAAAACCTATGTCTACGCACCGCAAAAAGCTACAGTAGCAGTGAACGAGCAGATGTATTGTTGGACAGTTATGCAACTTAAGTTGTATAAAACCTACCAATATAACTACATACAAACAGAACACGTAAAAACTCCCTAAATCTAGGACTTAACACAAGTCGGCATAAAAGGTAACATAGGACGTTTCCCAGCGGAAGCGGTTGAACATCGTGGCAAGACGAAGCCAAAGACGAAGGAATAAATGTTCGTGCATGCCTCTGAGACGAAAGCAGTGAAAAGCGCATCTCGTTAGGAGACAAGCCGAAACCCTATGCGGCCTGCAAGAAGAACGGACACAGATTTGAGGAAAACTAGTGCAAGAGCGAATTCCCTGTTGTCGCTGTTTGGATTCCCACGGAAGGTTGAAAGTTTCCATTCAAGCAACAATGGGAAGAATGGTTGTTAGGATCGTCATCACAAGCTTCTTCATCCAGGGAATCCACAATTATCCCGAGAAATCGACACTCTGTTACATTCGTCAATGTCCCATTAAAATAAAATAAAAATGAAATGTATTGTAATTTGTTTGCATGTTAGGAGCTAGGAATTTTGCATTATAATTAAATGTTTTTTTTTTTTGAATTTAAACCGCATATTGGCACGCCGTCCGCTACCAATGCCGCTGATGTACACCGGCTACCACTGAAAATGCAGTTGGCATGCATGATGGGCAGGAAACGGGTCGAATGTGAGAGACTGGGAGAGAAAGTCCTCCAACTTGGGGCTTGGCGAAGCTAGAGCGCCACTGCTGAGGGGAGTCAGTTTTGAGCTAGCGAAGCGTGCGGTTGTGAAACAGCGAATCGATCAAGTGAGGTCCATCGTGGGCCATATTAAGAATTTGGTGCCTGGAGACCCTTAGCCAGATTTCAGTGTAGTGTGGCCTGCAATAGGGTAGTAAGTCGAAACCCTAGAAAGAATTCGAATTGGAACTGTGATTGTATGTGCCATCCGGTGGTTTGAAGCCAGATATGCTGCAAGTTCACCGATCAGCGAACATACTCTGGGAAAACTATAGTGACCCACGTTTTCCCCTCGATTTCTCTAACACGTGCGTGAAAGCCTAAACGAAGTCCGAATAGTTTCTTGTGATGAGATACCCTTAAGAAGCCGCGAGTGACCAATATCATAGGGACGCAGATTCCCGTCAATTCCGTCGCGACGCGTGTGCTCTTCTCCGTGTGCTCAGACGCCGATTCCTTGTGTCGGTACCTCCGATGTCCATACTTCTATCGGCGGCGGTGTGATCGCTGAGAGCGGAGCGGCACGGGCCCATAATAAATTACACTCTTGAACGGCAGAGTAGGCAGCCCCTGAGGTAGTTGCATGCGAACCCCTAAGTTATAAGTTATAACTCCGAAGACTTCAAGCACGGCTACCATTTCATTGTCAGTTCCACCAAGCTGTTCCGGATTAGGCGCAAAATGTTTTGGAGTGATTCCTGCTGTTGTCACATTCAGGATAACTGAAATCCACGATCTCACCCAGGTCAATGACTGTCTCTGGGTGCCGTCGTGTATGAATGTGGCCGACAGAAGTACAATGTGGGACAAAAGCCCCGATATCACTTTCGGCAGTTACTGGTTTCAAGCTCCAAAATTCCTCTACGAGCACTCAGATTCATAGTCCCAGCAAACAATAAAAGGCGACGAGTCGCCTGAGGAGCTTCGTTCGATTAATCTTCACCACGACGTAGCCTAGGAACAAACTGTTGCATTTTGGTCATTTCTCGATATGGGAGTGCCTAGTTCACGCTATGGCCTACGTGAACAGGTTCGTGCACAATAGTCGTTGAAAAGTCAAGATGCAGCCTTCAAGCTACACGGAGTGGATAAGTCTAGATGAACTACAGCGAACGGAGGCAACTATTTTCAAGCTGAACTTTCGGGAACGAGATTATTATTCTCAAGCGCAACCAGAAACCTCCCGCTGCACAGTGGGCAGAAAGGGGCCCGTAATCGGACTTATTTAGAAGCGGCTGGTTTTAAAACTCAAACTGATGCATTTTCCATGGAAAATGGGCCAATAAATCGAATGGTGATGGTTTCATCCTGTGCAGACCTCAGGAAAGGGTTCATTTTGCCCCATTTTACCCTAAATCAGCCGTTTTCAATGGGTATACTTCCATAACTCTACACGCCGCTGATTTTTTTTGTACATACATTGACGAATATGATATTATGTTCAGAAAATAGACTGAGGAAGAGTTTATGCAGTGTTGAGCCTTATAAGTGACTTATTTTGCCCTATTTCACCCTATATCTATAGTTTATTAAATATATGCCTGTATCTTCTATTCATTCAGATTTTCTGGTACATGAATGAAGAAATTTCATGCTATTATGTCTACAAAATTGAATTATGATGACATCATGCTGTGCATGGTCCAAGAAGTGGCGTATTTTACCCCATTTCACCATAGATTAGTAGTATTGATGAATATAGCGTATATAGCTTAAAATGCTACAATAATTTAAGCTTATGATTGAACAAGTAATATGTAATCAGCTCTGCAGCATTGAATGATGATGGGGTCCCATTTACCTATAGTTATAGTATTGTGATGTTCAAATTTTACGTAAACAACTTTACACAATGGGATGGTACTGATGGTCTGTGTTGCTTCCAGAGAGATTCCACGGAAATCCTGAAAGGAAAAGCAGGGAAAATCCTGGCCGAAACTGCATGAGAATCCTGACAGCCTGGCAGGGAGGGATAAAAGAGAAATGCTGACAGGAATTACGGGGGAACTCAAATAGGAAATCTGTAAGGATCCTGACAGGAATTATGAAGAAATATTGACAGGAAAATTCCGGACGAAACCTAACAGGAATTCCGAAGAAATACTAACAATAATTCCAGAGGAATCCTAGCAGGTATTCCTGAGGAACTCTAACAAGAGTTCCGGATTAATTCTTACAGGAATTCCAGAGGTATCCCAACAGGAATTCCAGTGTAATCCTGATAGGAATTTCGAAGGAAACCTAACAATAATCCTGACAGGGATTCCAGGGAAAATCATGACAGGAATTCCAAGGGAATCAATACAGAGATTCTAGTGCAATTCATGCAGGAATTCCGCGGGAATCTTGACAATAATTCCAGCAGAATTCTGGCAGGAATTCAAGCAGACACCTGACAGCAATTCCAGACGATTTCTGGCAAATATTCAAGGGATTCCAATTTCAAACCTGGTATTGGATTCCAGTGGAAATCATGACCAGTAAAAATCCTGACAAGGATTCCAGTTGGAATCTTGACAGCGATTCCAGTTGGAATCCTGACAGGGATTCCAGCGGAAATCTAATTAGGATATCCCAGAAATTTCTGTCAGGAATTCCTGTCAAGATTTTCCTGGAATCCCTGTCACGATTCCCCTTGAGTCCCTGTAAGTATTCTCCTGGAATCCCTGTCAGGATGCCCCTGGAATCCCAGTCAGAATGCCCCTGGAATCCTTGCCAGGATTTCCCTGGAGTCCCTGTCAGGACTCCCCTGGAATCCATATCCTGGACCCTTGTCAGGATTCATCTGGAATCCCTATCTGGACTCCTCTAGAATTCTTGTTAGGATTCCTTCGGAATTCCTGTCAGGATTTTTTCGGAATTTCTTTTCATTTTTTCCTGTAATTCCTGTCAGGATTCCCCCGGAATTCTTTTCAGGATTTCACTCGCAGCACCGCATACCATCAGCACCGTTTCATTCTGTAAAGTTGATAAAATTAAATTAGAAGAACATTACTATAATAAAATATCAGTATCGGATTAAAAGCGATATTTTCACTAAAATTATAAATATAGGCTGGGATAGGCTAAAATGGGCCACTTATTGAACTCAGCACCATATACACCATCACTGTTATCCGAATCTGTAAAGATAAAAACATTCAGTTTGTACATTACTATACAAAAAATCGTCAGCATGGGATTTAGGACGATATTTTCATTTAAATTATAAATATAGGGTAAAGTAGGGTAAAATGGACCATTTCTTGAATTCAGCTCCTCATCTCATCACTGCCACCCAATTCAGAGAACATAGAATTTGTCAATTACTTTGTTATAATTTTATAAAACTAATTTATAGTGTTCTGTTTGTAAAATAACTCATTTACTGTGAAATGGGGTAAAATGGGCTATCACATAGACACGTGGCAGCATGACCACATCATCATTCAATGCTGTAGAGCTGACAACATATTAGTTGTTCAATCATAAGCTTAAATTATTGCAGCATTTGAAGCTATAGACGCTGTATTCATCAATGCTACTAATCTAGGGTGAAATGGGGTTTTCCCCACTTCTTGGACTAAGCATAGCATGATGTCATACTCGTTCAATTTTGTGGATATAATAGCATGAAATTTTTTGATTCATGTTCCAGAAATTCTGAATGAATAGAAGATACAGGCATATATTCAATAAACAATAGATATAGAGTGAAATAGGGCAAAATAAGTCACTAATTAGGCTCAACACTGCATAAACGCTTTCTTAGTCTATTCTCTAAACAAAATAATATCATATTCGTCAATTATGTACATAAAAATCAGCGGCGTGTAGAGTTATGGAAGTATACCCATTGAAAACGGCTGATTTGAACAACTCCTGCTCGACAGGACCAGCACGCAAAAACGGCTAGCTCAAAAATGTGTTCGGCCTGCACATTTTAAGTAAACATCCATGCCGCACATTGAATGTGTTACATTCACGCATTTTTTAAATCAGCTCGTGCACTCACATGAGCATCTATTTTGCAATAATTTCGATATGGTAACCTCACTGCGTTTATAAAGCACCTTCAAAAATCAAAAAATATTGGTATTTTGCAAAAATGTGAGCGTGCGAGCTATTTTAAAAAATGTGCGTTTCCAACACATTCCCTGTGCGGCATGGGTGTTTTCTAAAAATGAGAGTTTTTATTTTAGAGAGAGCAAAATCTGCAAACTGTCTCCCTTTCTGAACGAACAGGACATCATGCAGGTAGGATCACAGGTGCACAGCACGTTTCGTTCGATTCCAAGTTCCCGGTTATTCTGCCGAAGCGACATGACGGCACTACACTACTGGTCGATTGGTATCATCAGCAATACAAGCACTGCAATGCGGAAACAGTGGAGAATGAGATACGCAAAGTTTCCACGTGTCAGAGATGCTAATTGCCTTCAAAAAGACCGGAAAGCAGTGCTAGTGGTGCAATGCTTTTAAAGGCACATCCAGAAGTCTCGAGAATAGCTCCACTACCACAAGCAAGGACGGTACATATTACACGTTAGACTGTTCATTTACGTCGACGTAGACTACTTCAGTTCGAAGTTGGTGAAGCAGGGACGCAGCGAGGTGAAATGTTGAGTCACGTTATTCACCTGCTAGATCATACGCGCAGTCTATCTTGAAGTGGCACACAACCTTACAACAGAAGTCCTGCAAGATGACGGTAAGGCGAAAGGCGCGAAATTTGTGGGTGCCAACCGTGACCTGAACTCCAACAGACTAACAGCAACCTCGCTAGTATCTTCACCAACACGGACACGCAGTGGCGTATCAATCCACCTTCTACATCGCATATGGGGGGTACTTGGGGACGCATGGTCCAGTCGACGAAAGGCGCGCTGGCTCACTATCTACCGGAAGCGAAATCCAAACTCAAGGCCGCTGACGTATCCCCCAATCGACTCAGATAAGCAGGAAGTCCTGTCACCGAATTGCTTCCTAATGCTGAGCACCAGCGGCGTCAATCAGCCGACAAGACAGCCGATACCCAAGCAACAAACATGTTATAATAGAGTTACGACAGCGCAAGTTTTGGTTGTATAGAAGTTTATTTGACGTAATTTTAACATTGTGTTCAAATAACGTAAAATAAACTTCCATATAACAAAAACTCGCGCTGCCGTAACTTTTATATAACATGTGTGTTGCTTGGGTACAGGAGAAAACGACTGCAAGATGTAACTGTTGGACAGATTTCAGAGTTCAGTGCATCAAGGAATATCTTTCAACGATCACCAAGTGGTTCAAGGACTACAAACCCGTTCAAGTCGGAGATCTGGTGATTGAGGTAAAGAATCGAGTATGAAACGGCTGGCTCAGGAGCCAATTCGTTCGCTTCCAGGACAGAATAGCCGCATATGGAATGCAGATTTGACCACAGCCAATGCAGGAATGCTGGTTCGATCTGGTCACTGATGATATGTTTTATCTTTGTATGGCAAATTTATAAAATAGTTTAATTTATTTAATACATGTTCAATCAAACTCTGATTCATTGGTTGTCTAATGGTGAAGCATCATTCTAAACCCCCGTGGGACCGTAAAACAAAATAGGATAATCGCACTGCACGACTCCGCTCATGGTGTTTCCCCGTGGTGGCCGTAGACGAAGATGAGCGTTGCGTTGATGATGATGATGATCGCCTCCAAAGCACCACAAGGCATCAAGTCTCGATGATGATCGATCGCGCGAAGCAGAATAAACGACTCCGGCTTGAGCTCTAATTACCGCAATTACTCGCAGCAATCGCCGGTATGGTATAATTGTTGGCGATCATCCTCGGAAATTTGATTTGATTTGTTTATGGGGGGAAATAGTGGCGAGGCCCGGATAATTACTCCCGGACTGCCTGCTGCTAATTCGAGGGTGGAAACTGAAAGAAATTAGATTCGTTTGGGTTTTGTTTGTTGCGCTGGCTGGGTGTATGATAATTGGAGTTTAAATGATGAAATTTGAAAAATTATTCTGACGTACTATGGTAACGGGATGACAAACATGCCAGTTTTATCCATTCTTGGGGATCTACTCCAAAAGAGGAATATGCATACTTTCCATGAAAAAAAAGAAAGAAATCAATCGCCAAACCCGTAGCGAATGGAACCCCTCCAGGTCGAAGATTTGCAACAAAAGACTCGAAGCCCATCTTCCGTCTCAACGACCCGGGCCGAAAGGTGAAAAGAATCGAACGGAATGTTTTTGTGCATATCGAATTAAAATAAATTATTCTGTCGTTTTTTTCTGTCCTCGTTTCCCCCTTTCCACCCCGACATTCGTGGAGCGACAGAGTGGGAGTGAAGCAAGCAAAGAAGGGAGCAATAAGCTGCGGTGTAATGAAAACAAAGCTGAAAAAAATGCCCAGGAATCATCATCATCTTCGTCGCTTGCCACGGTCCACAGTCCGTGCGCTTGATCCATGGTCTTAATTTTACGATCCTTGAACAGTGTTCGTGTATGTTTGTGTGTATGTGACTTTATTTCATACCGGTACGTTCGGTCCCAAACTGAACGAAACCCTCAGAGTTACGATATGATTTTTAATGGTGTTTTATGATTTATGCAAAAAGGGAATTGGAAGAAATGTGCTAAACGTGATAAACTTTTTGCCCTTCTCGCTCTTTTCGGCAGGTATCTCAACTGCAGACAGACCTTCATGGACCCAACCAAAGATCGCCAATAAGATTCAATAATGCTGTGTTGACCGAGCCGGGGTGTCTTACGAAGTCAGCAATGCTGCCAAATTTCCCGATTTCTTGGCAATTGATAGATACGCGAAAGCATTTTTGATCTTTGTGTTTTTTTATACACAAACATATTTGACCCTTTCTGGAATAATAGCATCACATGGCAATGGTTCAGTTTGCCTTTCATTTACTTCTTTTAAAATTGGCACCCCTGTGCCTATCACCCATCCAAACCAGTCAAGGGCCTGATTAAAAGAATACTTTAGGCACAGTAAAGCGTGGAGAGATCGAAACTGTAATTACACCTGCGATTATACCTCCCTTTCCCCGGCACTTCACAACTCAAGAATCGCTCCATAAAACCTTCGCCGTAATGGTCCACTTGGATCAAAAAATCCCCAACAGCATCCCATCGGACACTGACTGTCTCAAACACACATTCAGACCATCTCTTGTCCGGCTCCGGCCACGACGACGATACCCCCTTTTATAACGTTTCGAGCTTCGAGTCGAGAAGGGAAATGACTCCACACCGCCAACCAGCCAGCAACGGTCGAAATTAGCCTTCCCAAATTGATTTAATGATATAGAAAAGAATGTTACTCCACTCCGGGAACCTTTTGTTTGTAATTAAATCTAGACTTCGGAGGATTTCGGACTTCATCTCTCGCACTATGTTGCCAAAAAAACGGCCTACGCTTGGCTTAGTTTGCAGTATTCGAATCTCCTCATCATCAGTGCGGCAATGGCGGGAAACGAAAGCAAACGTGCGAGCTTACAGAAATGGTTATTATTTTCTTTTCGCCGGTCCTCCAAATGGCGATTGTCCTATAGTGGCGGCGCGCGGCACTTTACACAAATGGACTCTGGGATGGAAATGAGAACTATGGTCCCCGGCGGGCGCAATCCATGCTTTGATTTTCGATCTTCGGCCACCTTCCAGCTTCACCATCACCACGACCACCACTAGCGTACACCGACGCACTGACTGGTTGTTCGTTCACCCATCACCATCGGGAACGGAGTGCAATATGGATAGTGGGCTAATTTTTCGATAAGGACTCATATAGTCGAGGCTAAAAATGCAAGGGTATTCACAGCAAGACCATCTGAAGAGTGTCTGAGTTCAAACATGATCTTATCGTAAGGGACATTTCCGTGGTTTTTTGGCCATATTTAAAGAACAGGGCTGCAAAACGGTGTGTTGATAAGAAGAGCGTCCAACATAACTCTGGTCCTCACAAGTTCCTACTTCACGCTCCCACGGGTCAATTGATGGCAAAAACCGCCAGCTAAAAGTTGTGTGCTTAGCTGGTAGTGTAACCTGAGCGTGAGCACTGGTGTCCTTCTGACTTCAGCTAGACTGAGAAGGCACGTCTCGAGCGTCTGTTCGTCAAAGAGATGCGGCTCAAACAGCGTCTGTTCTGGCATCCAGTGGCTGAATATTGAATGCCCCGTTTTGGAGATTTTGGCTTTCTCAATCTAGGGAATCCAAACGATTAAATTGGCATTGCCCGACGTTTCGGCCTAATTTATTTGGGCTTTTTCAAGGGTCTACCCTTGAAAAAGGCCAAGGCCGTTTGGATTTCCTAGACTGCGAAAGCCAAAATCTCCAAAACATAGAATTTTTAGTCGAAAATCTCACACAAACTCATTAAATTCTCCTTCACCGGAAGTTACACCTATGGTGGCAGCCCCATCATGGTGGATAGAGGGCCTTAGACCAACAATCTACTGCTCTCGAAAGTCAAAAACCGTTACAGAAACTGAAAATGAAAGATTGCAAACAACTGGCACAACTTACCAATGCCGTATGAAGCTTGAGATCCTTGGACTGAGCGATGTTCGTTGGCCGAACTGTGGAAAACACTGATTAGCGTCGGGCCAAATTCTTCTATACTCTGCCCACGCCACCAACACCTCAGCATGATCCACCAAGAGTTCGACGCATTATAATCCCGGGGATCGTAGAGTTCTGCGGAGTCGATAAGGTCGATTTCCTGCCACAATGCGTCCCTGAATTTCTCTGCTGGTGCCGTTGTCGGCGGTCACCAGTGAGTCCAAGTACACGAATTCTTCAACTGCCTCGATTTCATCACCGTCGATATAAATTCGGGGTGGCGGGCGCGGAGATTCCTGGAGCCCTTTGCCATCATGAACTTTGTCTTCGACACATTAATGACTAATCCGATTCGCCTGGCTTCTATCTTTAGTCGGATGTACGTTTCCGTCATCGTCTCAAATTTACGAGTAATAATATCAATATCATCAGTGAAACCAAGCAGCTGAACGGACTTCGTGAAAATCGTTCCACTCGTGTTTATCCCCGCTCTTCTAATTACACCCTAATAAGCAATGTTGAACAGCAAGCACGAAATACCATCACCTTGCCGTAATCCTCTGCGAGATTTGAAAGGACTCGAGAGTGCCCCTGATACTCGAACTACGCACATCACTCGATCCATCGTCGCCTTGATCAATCGAATCAGTTTATCTGAGAATCCGTATTCGTATACATAATCTGCCATAGCTGGTCTTGATCGATTGTATCATAAGCCGATTTAAAATCGATGAGCAAGTTATGTGTGAGCACGTTGTATTGGCGGCATTTCTGCAACACCTGGCGGATGTCGAGCATCCCCAACTAAGAATCGCCAGCCGCAAACAAGCATGCATGCTGAATTGTTGTTTTATAATAGGAATTATAGCTGAACTAAAATTATGCTGTGCACATTACTGAACAAATGCTTTTTCTAATGAAAAAGTAGCCAATGTTCAACTTTTCGTATTGATATTAACAATGATAATTTAAAACACTTTTCAACCGTGTATTAAGATTTTTATTCGACTCGAAGTAATTCCTTTACAACATAGTTTAACAAGACTTTTTTCTGCTTTTTGTTAAGTTCATGTAGAAATTGAGACATATATCTGTATAATGTGTTTTTCACAAGTCAAATAAGCGCTTCCGTTCCATCGTACTTCGACTCAGAGTACATGATGAAAAACACGTATTTTTTACTGAACAACAGCTGAACTAATCTGTTGTTCAGTCGTTAACCGTAATGTTGTGCTAATTCACCACTGCTGAATAGGAGTCGAAGTCTGATCATTATTAAACCACGTTAAGTTTAAGTAAATGTATGTGTAGTTATTATTTGTTCACAGCATTAAGTTCCAATCATAAACTCTCGTGGAAATTGAAAAATTTTGCATTTATTTTTTTTATTAATCATTTTTGCTAAAGCTGAATAACAGCTTTACTGTATAGTTGTAAAACGATTCAACTACAAACAGTTCCGTTGGTACACAACACTATGCTGTATAGTTTCTCCGAATTTGTATGAACAAAACCTGAACAAAAGTTGTGCCTGAAAATTATCCAAATGTTATTCAGCATCATGCTGAATCCACTCGTCGTAAAGGTGCTTGTAAAATGAGTAATTGTTGGTTGGGTCTGATCCGTTGTAGCGCGTTCATCCATGAATCCAGCCTGATATTGCCCCACGAACTCTCTTGCAATCGGTGTAGCCCAACATAAGTAAGGACTCTAAAACGGCCCTGTTGCGACTTCGTAAGTCGATGGACGATGCCAGGCAACACCACGAGAGACTCGTAAAGACTGCTGCAGCGGGGTCTTCGCTTTCGCAGGAAACCCAAAAGGTGTGGCGGATGCGACTGTTTTTTATAAACACTCGCAAAAGCGGGTGAAGTAGCCGTCAGGTGAGAAGGAGAAGCTGTCTGGCGGTGCCAGCAAGGCTAGGCGGATACTAACCCCGAAGGTCAGCTGTAATGCCAGCAAGTCGGACCCCAGCCAGGCGTCTCGGAAAGCTGGGAAGGGTGGGCCTAAAAAGGCTGGCCCATCCCGGATGGAAGGGAACAGGGGGTTGTGACCATTGTTTGGCCCTCAGCAACCACAGAGTAAAACGAACCAAGCGGAGGACCATAGGCGAAACTACTGGGGGTGCCGGGGGTGCCAGGCACCCCCTAGAATTTTAAAACATTGCTGTGAGATATGGCGCGATGAATATTGAATGGATGAACTAATGAATATTTGTTTGTAGTGCACCCCCTGGCAAAAATCCGTAGTTTCGCCCATGCGGAGGACCCCCCTTGGACGAAAGTCGAGTGGAAGTGGAAGAAAAAAAAAATCGCAAGTCGAGGAGATCAGGGACGCCAACCCAAGAAGGTACTAAGCGCGTGAAAGGCGACGCGTTCGTCATCATGATCGAACAGTCTAAGTACTCGGACATATTGAGGATGATGCGTATCTGACGTACTCGTACGGGTGAAACAATCCTAGAGCTCAAGTGCGATAAGAAACGCAAGGGCACCGCTTACAAAAGTCTGGCGGAAGACGTCATTGGCAAAGGAGTCGAGGTGAGAGCTCTCACAGCGAAGGCGATTTCTTCTTCTTCTTTATAACTCGACGTTCGCATTAGAACTTGGTCTGCCTCTTTTCAACTTAGTGTTCTTACAGTACATCCACAGTTGCGAAAAATGGCGGTGATATTGGGCGACGAGTAAATAAACCGTTCAGGAGTTGGTGTCTACTACTAATGAGGGCTTCGTGGTCGCCCAAAGTAAATGGAGTCTTCTTCTATGGTTGCTATGCGCCTCCATGGTGGTCGATTGGGTAGTTCACGCAGATGCTGGACTGTATGACGAACGTGCTGACAGGGCAAAGGCCGGTGGTAATAGCAGGTGATTTCAATGCCTGGGGAAGCCGTTTTACGAACTAGCGGGATCAGTTCGTGCTAGAGACACTGGCCATGATTGATGTCGATCTGGCTAATGTCGCTATCAAGAGTACCTTTAGTCGGAACGGTGCGGAGTCGATAATTGGCATTAGTTTTTGTAGTCCTGGCCTAACAAATAGTTCGAGCTGGAAAGTAGACGATAGCTACACTCACAGCGATCACCTGGCGGTTCGCTACAGTATCGGCTCCAACAATAGCAGGCAGCGGGTAGATGAAGAGAGGTTAGCCCTCGCAGGTGGATGACATCATACTTCGACGAAGGGGTATTTAGGGAGGCGCTCCACCGTGAGTGAAACTTGATCCAGGTTCTTTTGCCAAAGGCTGGAATACCACCTGGAGACGGCGGAGAAGGTACTCGAAAAGATCCTCAATAGAATGTTGAGACACAACGAGGATGTGAATGGTCTCTCGAGTAGTCAGTACGACTTCCGGAAGGGGAGGTCGACCGTAGATGCTATCCTGTTGGTTAAAAACCACCAATATAGCGTTCTAGCGTTAAATAAGGGAGATTCTGGGAATCTTGTTGGTTCAGATACCCGGGTATCGCCAGACGCAGTAGCGCATCGGTAATAGCCGCCCAACTAGCGCTATTGATTGCGTTACTTACATCCAGAGTAACTACTGCATAGTAGCGAATTTCCCGCCTCATACGCTGGAGCCCTCACGGTTGTCTTTGTAACCAACAAGATAGCGTCTACGGTGGACCTCCCCTTCCGGAAGCCGTACTGGTTGCTCGAAAGATCATTTTCGCCCTCGGTGAACCTCAACATTCTATTGAGGATAATCTTTTCGAGCACCTTCCCCGCCGTTTCAATCAAGCATATTGGTCTATATGCCGACGGGTCTCCGGGTGCCTTTGGCAATAGAACCAGGCTCTGCCACTTTCAAACTTCTGGGGAAACTCCCTCGTCCAGGCATTTCTGCAAAGCGGGAGCCTCTGCAATGACTAATTTTAAGGTTTGAATAATCTGAACCATCCCAAAAGAACTCTAGAATGGTTCGCACAATTTCAAGGGTTTTTGGGTTGTAGTTAGATATGTGAGTTACAGTTTATAGTATAAAGATGTATTGTAGATATCAGAGACTAAACTTTAGGACAGTTTAAATTACTCTGAATATCTCTAAAGAATATAGTTATATGTATTAGTTCTCAAGTAGGTTCAGCAAATATAGTTGTTATACGTAACTCTGTATAATAACAGATAATAATAACGGAACTGTTTCAAGTGTAGATCTGAAATCCTGCCTCCGAAGTTGGTCAGGAGTATTTCGAAAGAAAGCTGGAATTGATCGTACTACTCCTAGGGGATCATAGATTATAGTTGGATAGCTGTTGATAGCGAGAATTGCTACTGCGCAGCTGTAGAAGTTCAGGAATAACTTCCAGGGCGGTTTAGACGACGTTGAATATCCTAAAAGTATAAAACAATGCATATCAGTTGCGTAATATGTTTGAAGTTGGTGAAGAATTTGGTACACTCTATGGCATGTGCCAATAATGTTTTCCGTGAAGTGAAAAGACGTATTCTGTCGTTTTATTCTTCAATCACTTAACCTAATTTACAGCTCTATTGTCCACTAGGGCACTGCGTGAGCGATTCCAATTGGAAGCTGTACATACACTTTGTACAGCGCCTAAATATATTCTATTTCTAATTGTACTACATCGAACTGGTGGCCGTTGCGCTGCTTTCACTTTCTACCCTATCACTACTGATGAGCTCGAGGATGTTGATGTGTGGCTGTTGGTTGTTCCTGTTTCCAGTCCGATTGGGGGTCCATTATGAGTTGCCGGTTCGCCGATGTCCAAGTATCCGGGTTCGTTTGAGCCATGGGGCTCAGAAGAGGGTCAGTGTCAGCTGCTCTCAGGGGGAAAAACAACTGACGAAAGTGCTGGGGCTGGGATGGAACCCATGACCATCTGCTTATGAAACAAACGTGTAACCACTACGCCACGGGCCCCGGCTATTCTGTCGTTCTACGCCTGATTGTCCCATGTTATATGGGAATCCCATATAACATGGGACAATCGGGCGTAGAACGGCAGTATTTTTCATTACACCAACAAAGCTAGCCATGAAAATGTTTGACAATTCACAGGTCATTTTGACAGACCACACACATGCACGAAAAAGACGGATAACATATTCTACTTTATCGATCTTGTTGCCGTCGTTTTCATGCTCATGTTACATCTGTCAAAATGACCTGAGATTTGTCAGTCATTTTGAGGTTAGGTTCGTTGGTGTAATGAAGAATTGCAGCTGCAAATAGGGATTTTTATGGATTGCATAGCCATCTTTGCTCTCGTAACTTGCAAACGCAAACGACTTGCGCTCAGTAAAGGCACTGACTTTTTTCGATGGCCCTCTATGGTCACAAGACGTGGACGTGAAAGCAGGTAGACCGAACAAAACCGGATGTTCAACATTAACGGAAATGAGTTCTACAACTGCATCCGAAACGACAAGCTTGATTATGGACAAGGCCTTCCGGAGATCGGCGACGTCACACAATTCTGGGCCAATCAATGGGACGATGGAATGTGGTTGGCAGAAGAAGAGCAACAGTGTAATGGAGTTGGAGACATGACCGCGGTCGTAGTTACCACCCAGGATATACGTGAGGCCACCCGGTATACCAGAAATTGGGCTGCACCCGGACCAGATTGCATAACTTTTGGTATAAAAAAAACTCACGACGATTCACGGGAGGATGGCGAAATGCTTCAACATGGTGTAAGAAGACCCCACGCAGCTACCAAAGTTCATTATCAGGGGTATCTACTGCCGAAGGACCAAAACACAGCTGATCCAGCAAAGTACAGATCAATAACGTGCCTTTCGAATCTACACAAAGTGGTGTCGTAGGTAATAGAGAGTAGAATACAAGCCCACTGCGATGCCAATAACGTGATGACCGAGGATCAAAAAGGGTGTCGAAAAAACATAGATGCAGTCATTATTGGCAGACCCCCTCAACTTCATCATTTTCTTGGAAGCAGAAATACAGCGCCATCATCAAGCTTGCGGGAAAAGATAGAACTAAAATAGTGGTACAAGTATGCTTTGCTTTTGGTTGTTGTAGTTGTTATTTACTTGCGTGTCACTTGGTAGGATCAGAGCTCTGATACGTAAGGTACGAATTCGCTTTAATTTTGAGCAATTATAACTTTTCCTTAGCATTTTTCCAGATTAGTTCGGCTACGTTGAGCCTGGGAAGAAGGCCAAGGAGGATCCAGTCGTGATGACCTTAGTGAAGATGCCGGTTAAAATGGCGTGACGAGGAATTAGGTTCTGTAGCAGAATCGGTGCCTATCAAGTGCCTTTTCACCGTACCTGCTACGCCCGCGGAAATTCGGATTACGATTGGTCCGGACATTCTAGATAATTGCACCTTAAGAGGGCAAAACTAAGATTCATTCGAGAGTTTCGAAGACGTCGGGCTCAGCTTGCAATCAGATCCGTCGGGTGCTTTCTATTTTGTAAGAATAATTGCGCTGTACTGATGTTGTGGAACTCCGAATAAAGCAATTATTACGTAGAATCATTGCGTTTACTTTTATAAATTTATTATCTGCCACATATTATCCATGTTATGAACATATATGAAACCTTTTTATTTAACCACTATCCAAAAAGCTCAAAATCTGTCGGGAGATAAGTCATTAAGATAGCATTTTAATAATTGTGCCATTACACTAATGGCTGCGACTAACCACCTACTCCTATTCCCTTTTCAAAATGTTATTCAATAAATTGCTGGAAACCGGCGAGCACCATCGTCTCACTGGTCCGATGGTGCAATTGATCGAAGTTACGCTCATGAGTAAGCTGCTCTTATTCGCTGCAGTAAATTCCACGATGCTCTGGATGGGGAAGGACTAAACCATTTGAAGACCACCATGTTCGGCCTTGCTGTCGAACGCCGGACACTATATGAATTCGGGCGATCACCAACTCGATGTCATTGCCAAAGCGATCCGAATCTGAATTTCTTTGAACGAAAAATCAACCGCACTTGCAACTTGCAGAAAAAGGCTCGGATCACCCAGAGCCTGAAAATATACGTCGACCGATTCAAAACAAATCAGTTGTCAATTTTCCCCACGAATAATCTTAGTATGCTTTGTGAAAAAGTTCTCCGCAGTTCTATATTGGTCCCTTACGTGGCAGCACAATCACAAAAAGGACATGTTTCCTATGATTTGTATAGAAAACCCACTCACATGGCCATCTTGTTAATCGGACATCTTTGTTATTGGTCAAGTCACCGAAAAACAGAGGAACCTGGACTACAAGAAGGCGTACGACTCAGTACCGCACTCGTACCTTTTAGGGTACTGCAGTTGAACAAAGTAAACGGAAATGTCATCAGTCTGATGCAATATGCGATGAGGATGTGCAGCACGTCCCTATAAATTACCGACGGAACAGCTGTGTTGCGGTCCAGAGCTCTCGGAGGGGGATATTCAAAGGTGATACCTTTAATCCGCTATGGTTCTGCCTTGCAATGACCCTCCTGTTTGCGGAATCAGTACAGAGGCTGCATCAACTGTTACAGCTTGTGATGGTGTTCAGCACAACATCCGGATGGAGTTTGGTATTGACAAATGTCGATCAGTCCATCTTAACCGACGTCAAGTAGTGGAAGCCTGCTGTTTTCCCGTAAACGAACAGGAGGAGATTCGGTATATGGTTGAAGGCGAAGCGTACAAATACCTTGGGTTCCTGAAACTTAAAGGTATCCGCTACACAGCGATCAAGTAGGAACTGCAGGACAAGTTTTTGCATCGTGTCAACTGTTTTCTGAGGAGCTTTCTGTCAGCCGGCAACAAGGTGAACGTTGCTGCACGTAAAGTGGATCAAGACTGACCTCGAGGCGTTAGAACGAGCGGTACGAGTGGCGTTCACCAACCACCGCATGCGCCATCCTAAGTCGTCTATCGAGAAAGTCACCCTGCCACGCGCAGTAGGAGGAAGAGGCGTCACCAATATCCAGGCACCATGTGTCTCCCAGATCCAGAAGCTGCAGGCATGTTTCGTAGAAATCATGAAATGTACCACACTGTATGTGACCACGGCTACAGCGCCCTGCATCTGGCACAGGAGGATTACCAGCTGAACTACGACATCAAGACCGTTGACAAGATGATCGTAACGTGGAAGCATCAACCCCATCAACTGGAGCTCGAGCACATCGATGAGAAGGCGTCAAACGCGTGGCTGCTGCGGGATGACCTCTTCTTGGAAACAGACGGTTTCATGGTAGCCATCCAGGACCGGGTGAAAGCAACGGAGAACTATCACCGGTACATATTGCACGAGGACGTGGAGGACCGCTGTAGGAAGTGAAATTCAACAACGAAGTTGCCAAGATTGTGCACCAACAGCTTGCTTGTACCCTACTACAAGTACCAGCCGGACCCGGTTCTGGAAAATTATTGCATTATACTATACTGGGATCGTAACATAATTACGGGCGTCCTCATTCGTGCCAGCCGGCCTGACATTGTGGTTTACTACAAAGGGTAACCCTCATCAACATCGCTGTACCGTTAGACCATAATGTCCAACCAACGCAACGTTCTCCGGCAAGAAAACCAAAGTACCACGACCTAGTGGAGGAGTTGAAGCGGATGTGGTACCTGGAGGACGTCCGTATAGTTCCGGTTGTCCTCTCGGCAACCGGAGTTGTCCGTATCCTAAGGTCCCTAAGGTCCCTAGACGAGATGGAATTGAAGAAGGACCTTAACAACATCCTGAAAGCGGTGATTCTTGGAACCTATAGTAGTTGGCATGCGATTGTTCACGCCGCCACCGCCAGTTGCCACGCCGATACGCCGATGCTTCCTGGATCGGCCTCAAACATCATAACCATAAACTTTTTCCACCAGTGCATGGATATAACATTTCTTTATCAATCCTCGTTTAAAAAATATAGTATATACGATATCTTGATAACTTGGGGAGCCGCTCGCCAATTATAATCGGCACGTTGGCACACACGTCTAGCTTCGGAATGTTAGCAAAATCATCCCAGTCGTATCCCAACCAAGTATGCACACGTCTAGTTCAGAGCTGTTTCATTGACCAAAATAATTAACCCTCGAGCAGTCGCGTCTTCAGCCACCCTCAGTGACACCACGCACACGCTTTTTTGATGGTGCGTGTACTCAGTACACGACGCGACTGCTCCCGGGTTAAGTCAGCCTTAGCGACACACGCTATGTCCAAAGGAAAGTATTATGAAAAGTGAATGTATCTCAAAATTTATTCACTAGAACCCTATTTTTGGACCTCTAGATTCAGAAAATGTGTGGTTTAAAATAATCCTTCTTGGGTTTTTTTTTTCATACATTTTTATATGGGACGAAATTGGCCTTAAAATGACAGTTTTCGATATTTGTATGGGAAAATATGAAAAAAATCAAAAATTTCAATGAACCCAAGATAAAATATTTTAAACCGCACAGATTCTGAAACTAGAGGTCCAAAGCTACGATCGTACGGAATAACATTTGAGGTACATTTGATTTTCATAATACTTCCCTTTGGACATAGCGTGCGACATAGATAGCAATTGAACAAAAGAATCCTTTACGTTCAGATAAACTAGAGAAACATTGTCTACGACGGAAGAAGATACAGGGGATAGACAAAATGATCGGGACAGGCAAAATTTAAGCTTTTCAAAAAATGTTCAATTAGCTATAACTTTTTGAAAAGTGCATCAAATATTCTCAAATTTTTACTGTAAGTTGATTAACTAGTTGTGTATCAGTGGACAAAATTTGGAAAAGATCGGGATATTTTGCTGGAAGTTATAAGCATTTTAGAAAAAGGTAGAATTATCCGATAGCCAACTTTGAGCTGTTATATCTCTGGATTCAATGACCCGAATGCAATGAAATTTTGACCATTTATGACTTATATAATGAGATCTGTAAAACGTTTGACTCAACTTAAAATTATTAACAAGAGAAAAAGTTATAACGATTTCATTTATTTTATGATTTTTTTAGTAAATTGGTCTATTTTTTAAATGTATCCCATTACTTTTTCAATGAATTTCCGACTATGTTGTTACTTTCTTCTAAAACATATTCATATTAAAGACAATTAGAGGAAATTTAAATGAATTATAAATAGCATCTTGAATTTTGAAACGATGTTGAAATTTAAGAAAATTTGGTATTTTATTATAAAAATAAACTAATCGTTATAATTTTCTTCCGTGTTAAGAATTTTGAGTCAAGTCACAAGTTTTTCAAAGCTTATTATATAAGTCATAAATGGTTAAAATTTCATTCCATTCAGTTCATTGAGTCCGGAGATATAACAACTCAAAGTTGGCTACAGGATAATTATACCTTTTTCTGGATTCTTTATAACTTCGTGCATAATAGTCCGATCTTTTCCAAATTTTGTCCACTGATACACAATTAATTGATCAACGTACAGTGAAAATTTGAGAATATTTGATGATCTTTTCAAAAAGTTACAGCTGTTTGAAAAATTTTTGAGAAGGGAAAAAATTGCCTGTCCCGATCATTTTGTCTATCCCCTGTAGTCCTCTACTATAGACTTGGTGCTGGAGTGAAGTTAGAGCCATCAAGGAAAGGTATATAAAAACACTATCTCAAATAGATTAACACGGCAGGCTGCGTTGAGCTCTTGTGGAGCGGACCTGGTGTGGTGGTTAGAACACTTGACTATCACGCCGAGGACCTGGGATCGAATCCCACTCCCGGAATACTTACAAAATGTGGGTTCTTCCTTCGGAAGGGAAATAAAACGCGGGTCCCGAGATGAACTAGCCTAGGGTTAAAAATCTCGTTAATGCAGTCAAAAAAAAAAAAAATGCGTTGAGCTGGTCACTTCGCATGAATACCGGAAGAACGGCTTCACCGTTATATTCAATAGAAGATTTACTAGGCAAAGGCCAGCGACTTCGTGGAATCATGCACGCAAAATATCTTTAATGAATTATAATCCAGCAAGTAACTAAGAACATTGAGCTGAGAAGCCAACTTCATCTAAATTTGGACGTTAAAGCGATAATAAAACGTATGATCTGTTGAAAAGTGAAACGAGCTGAATTTCCTGTACCTCTTAGTGAAATGCTTGTTACGAAAGGATATTCAACTGATGATGTTAGACTTAGACATCTTGACAACTCGACCACAATTGTTCCCAGCTTATCAATTGCATCATCCCACCGTGCGCCCCCAAAAACAACTGAAGTACCTGCAGCAATAACAGTTCCTTGTCCCTTCGAAATTCACCGTAACCTCACGTTCCGAAAATTATTTTTTATTCTTTATCCGCGAAAAGAATCAAACGGACAATTCTCCCTCTTGGCCCCATTCCGCGCTTAGACGGAGGATCCTGCGGCAGACACTTGATTCCCATACCGCCGCGTGCTGGCCTGCCTGACTGAGGACCCTACTATACGAGAAATCTTATAATTCTCCATCGTTCCGTTGTCCGTTGATCATTCGTTCTTTTGTGTGTTTCACACAAGTCTCACCGCGACGACGACGACGTTAGCAATTCGGTCAGATTTATGCTGTTATTGTCCTTTGGCTTGTATTATTACTCACAGGAAGCGCAGGATGTTTTTTCTGCTTTTTCAGCGTGTGTCGCCGTGGTCCATTGTCGTCGCTATGATCTCTCATGTTCATGTAGGAGGCCGAAAGACGCACGGTCTGGGCCCCACTCGAGGAGGAGGAAGATGCGTCGCCGTTCGTTGCTGTTGTACGCCAAAGACAATTGCCACAGCATTATCGTTGTCAAAAGATCATCACGGGTAGCTTCTCTTGATTTTTTTTTTTGTGCTGCTGCTTTGTTGAATTGCGCCTTCCGCCTCATCAGAGGCGGTAGATCCAGAGATGACTCCGTGGCCGCGAGAGGTTGGACTAGCTGCTGCTGCGGCTGGCTCGAGTGCCCGGAATCACACATTGTTATTAGCGCGGGTTGCGCTCAGCTCGGTCGTCTTTGCCGTTGTCGTCGTTGTTGGCTCACAGAGATATTTATATGGTATTGCTGGACAAAAAATTCGTTCACGCAGAGTGTGTCAGATTCAATACGCGACCGGAATCTTTATGTTGTGGTGGATGGGGCTCTAGGGTGTACCGTTATTATCAGAAATATCAGAAATACTAGAAATCAATGAAAATAAACTGATGAACTGATATTCGATGAGCAGGGAAGAGTTCCATTACCAAAGACAGTAACAGTAACTTTAATTTCCCTGAAGCCACCTTGAATCCCTCTGAAACCTCATAATTTTTCTTTGAAACCACCCGTAAAACCCGTATGCCTCATTAGCTCCAAAGCCATCAATCGTCCAGATCTGCTTTAGAAACTCACCTGAAACCCCTTTGGTCTACCAGAAACAACTACGCATGTTTTCCTTGGCTCTCATAAAAAGCCCTGAAATACTTCTTCCTTTTTCGCAGAAAACCTCTTGAAAGCTTCTAGAGGACATCGGGGTATTTTAATATCACCTTTTCAAAAATAAGGTACCCCGGGGCAAGTGAGACCTACAGCTATATTTTTTTATTATTTTTCATTTTCAAGGCAAACATTCCTCATGGAAAACATAGGTATCACATAGACGGATACTTTGAATTCAAAAATTGTTATTGTTCTCACCATAAAGAGACCATATATGTTATTGTTGTTCATATGTAATTTTCAATTCACTAAGTGAGATTAGCGTACCTCACTACATTCGTCGTTTTAAAATAGAATAATAAATAAAGTAAAACTTTTTCGGTTTTAGGATAATATTTGGTGTGCTTGCAAATTATTTTAAGCGAAAAAGCTGTAATTTATTTTCATTTGTTACCTTTAGATAACTGCTCTCACTTACCCCAGTGCATTTCAGCATCTGGGGCAAGTGAGACCTATGAGAGTAAACAAACACATTTTCATAGTTTGATCTCGCTTTCTTCAGCCTAAGTCGAAATTTACACAAAAGTGAAGTAAAAATCGGCGCCTTAAGTAATCAATCGTTTGATTATACTTAATTACTTTTATTCTCATGATATAGGTAGCTGATTCTTGGGTAGAATATATTTTTTTCGAAAACATCTATTTTTTTTATATATTCATCTAGGCAGATTCTATTATTTTTTCGTTTTTCGCTGCATAGTGAGTTTGTCTGAGTGTTAAGGAACCGGCCATAAAGTATGGAAAAATTGGAAACGACTTATGCAAAGTTCACGATTTAAAAATATTCATTTAATGATCGTAAAATTATGTATGGGAAAACAAATCATCTGTAAAGCTTGAAAAATCTTTTGGCAAGATTCATCAACTACGTAATATGAAAAACAAGTTTGAAAATCTTTCGGCATTTAACTTTATTGTGGTTTTTTGTGTAAAAAAAACAATTTGTTTTGCACGAGCTGCTAGAGTTAAATCATTTTTTTTTCTCAGTGGTTCACCAATATATGTGTTACGTAATTTATGCACGATACCACAAAACTCTTCTAACATAAATCGCTAAACATAGTTATTCGCATAAGATATTTATAATTTATGCTACCTTACATATAAGCAGCAACCATATTCAGCCATTTGTATAAACATTCCGAATTGGTCCCACTTACCCCATTATACGGAGTAAATGAAGATCTACTCCACTTTTCATAATATGCATAATATACAGAATGTAAAAAAATTAAAACAGTTTTAATGCCCATTAATAAGAAGAAATATACCAACAATGTCTTTAAGAACCATTGGAATTATAAAATTATTTATGTTTGATTTTTTTTGGCTTGACAAAACTAAACTAGCATTTTTTTAGGTCCCACTTACCCCGGGGTAGCTTACCTAGAAACTATTATGAAATACTCCTGTATCGCATTGAACTGTCTAAAGTCGCTTTGAAACTACACAGGAACTTATTATGCCATCGACTTGTGCAAAATATAAAAATATGCATAAATTAAAGAGTACATAAAAGGAGGGAATTGTCACAAGGGTTTCAGGGGCGTTTCAAGGCATATTAGAGAAATTCAGGGGATTTCAGGAATGTTTTAAGGGCGTTCCGAGAAGTTTAGGGACGTTTGATAGCATTTCAGAGGAGGCCTTTTAAAAGCCTAATTAAGCATTTCAGGGTTATTTCAAATTGATTATGGGAGTTTCAAGGGAGTTTGAATAGAATTATGGTGATTTCAGAGGCATTTCAAGGGATTTCTAGGATATTTCTAAAGAGGTCTTAGGAGTTCAAGGACGTAAAGGGCTATTTCAACGGGGTTACAGGAATTGCATAGCCCCATAGATCCCTCCTGAAACCCCAAGAGACCCCCGAAATGCCCCTGAGAGCTTCATTCCAGGTACCCTCTGAGACCTCCTGAAAATTCCTGAAACCTTAAGGTATCCCTGAAACCCCATGCTTAGAAACCATAAAAAAAGAACAGAAGAATATCATTAGAAAAAAAATCAGTATAGGGTAATTCGCTAATTGTTGAACACTACCCAAATGTTGAACATTTTTGAATATTTTACTATAAATCTTACTTAAGTAATTTTCGCTCAAAGTAAACGTATGATGTAGATACATATACATGTGTGTCACGATATTGCTCCTATTAAGTTACAAAATAATACATATTTTACGTCAAAAACATTGATTGAAAATTTTGTACCGCTGCGCTGATGACACGAAAACTGCACAATTCTTAAGATTAATTTTAAGAAACCGCTGTTACAAAATAAGCTTTGCGGGCAAATCGACCACAAATATCAAAGGCACGCCATAGTTACAAGAGTTGGAGGGATGTCCTTAACAGTTTAACATTGTTTTAAATCACATTTTCAATGTAAATTAATTTGAAAAAATATTTTTCTTATCATTATGCATCCATGATCCAATTGTTGAACACTGGCATAACCTACAATGTTAGCATCACTGCCAGATTTTTTTTCACTTTACCTAACCGTACATTTCATGGGATTTCAAGGGCGTTCCAGGGATGATCAAGGGGTGTTCCAGTGGGCTTCAGGAAGGTTCCAGTGGTTTTCAATGGGTTTCAAGGGCGTTCCAGAGGTGTTCAAGAGGGATTCAGTATGTTAAGGGCCCAGGAGTATTTCAAGGCGTTCCAGGCGGTTCAGGAGCAACCCACGGGTTTTCAAGGGATTTCAGGGTCGTTCCATGAGTGTTCTTGGGGGTTGAGTGGGTAACATGGGTTTCCAGGAGTGTTTCAGGGGCTTTTAAAGCCGTACTTTTCTTCTGTCGTTTTGGCTTCTAATCAAATCTTCTCAGCCATTTTTGCATCTAGTCTTGTTTAAAACGATTTCAGTCCACTAGAGTTCTCTTCAAATGAGCGATCCCTTGTCTTTGAAATGAATTGTCACTAGCTGGGACTAGCTGGGCATAAAACACGAAAAACCCGGAAAAAAATCCAGAAAAAATATCGGATGTCAGGTCAAAGTCGGGTCAAATTTTATCAAATGTTGGATCACTGTTGGACCCACATCGGATAACTGTTAGGTCTATGTTGGGGTTGGTGCCCAAAATAAAAACAGGTCAATGATAGGTTTATGTATATCGGGTTATACGTCATCAATTACGAACAAAGCTTGAACCGTTCAACAATTAGCGAGAATCGTCCAACATTAGGATGAGCTAGCTTCCCGAGCAGAAGGGCATACCTTACAAATACCTTGCGAAGAGCAACATGTGATCTAATACCTAAAATTGTTATTGCTGCGTTCTTCTACGAAATGTTATGAGAACATCACAATAACTGTTGGAGGTATTTGAGCAGAGTTTGGTATTGATGTGGTATTTGTTGGTTTAGCAGTGAAAATAACCGAAGAACAAGATTTGCTATTACATCATGAAATCATCGAAGAAATGAAACATTTAATAACAAGAAATGTTATTAATTTGTTATTGAATAACTTTGGGATAACAAATACAACACTTGAAATTTTAGATATGCATTCATTATTGAAATAATAATGCTTGTTATTTTCTAGGTGTTATTTATACTAAATTTTGGTATTCGTTTTTGTTATTTTGCCTCTTATTACCACCTAATGAAGGGCATATCAAAGTATGGTAGTATTTAAGATAAATACCTTGATATGTTATTCACTTGTTATTTTCTTCTGCTCGGGTTGTGGAAGCGTCCAACATTTGGGTTACAGACTTCCCATACAAATGTTATAGTTTCTATTAGAAAATGGAATTTAAGGGATTACAAATTCAATGGGCAGTATAAGGTATAAGTAGATCTAGACATTCACTGGATATTTTTCAAATTATGTGGAATTATGCACGGAAAAACAAACGAAAACGAAAATGCCAGTACTAACCGTTCAACAATTGGCGATTTACCCTACTTAAGTCATCTATTAAATTGAAAGCTAAGGGTCACATAATGCAAAAAGCAAAATGTTTTCTCAGAGATTATTTTTCAATATAAATTGTGGGTGAAAAGTACCTAAAATGGGTACTTGTCGGAAATTTGTTTTAGTAATCACGAAAAATTGTTCTACACCCCCGACATTTTTATCTTAGCACCAAATAAGGGGACTCCTAGCATTCATTTTGTGGTTGACTTAGCGATATTGATTTTTTTCGATAATATTTTTTGTACTGAGAACCCCTGGAATGCTCCTAAGGCCCCTTAGCCCGGGAGCGGTCGCTTGTGGTAAACAGCGTGAGTATGGCGCCGTTGTAGGTAGTCAAAGACGCGACTGCTCCAGGATTAAAACGTCCTCGAGACCTCCTGGAACCCCTTAAGATCTTCTAGACTCCCTGCAACGATCTTGTGACCTCCAGATACCCGCTAAACCCCCAGGAAATCCCTAAAATGTAACAGAAACTCTCTGAAGCGCTACTAACACCCTCTGTAATTTCCGTGAAATCATCTGGATCATACGAAGGTGGCCCTGAGACCCCATGGAGCCCATTCGAGCCCCCTGAGGTCTCCTGAGACCTATTAAATACCCGTTATATCTCCTTATGCCCCCTGAAATTTCCTTAAACACCTGTAATTACCCCTGCGACTCTCTGGAACTCCCCTGGAACCCCTTGAGACCTCTTGAAGCACTCCTGAGGTCTCCTGGAACCCCCCTGAGACTACCTGATGCGCCCCTAATACCCTCTGAAACCTACTGAGATGACCGTGTCACTTTCTTAAACGCCCCTGAGAGCTCATGGTTCCCCCAGAAACCTTCTGGGACTCCCTTGAAACGGCCTTGAGTTCCTGGTATAGGTCCGACTCGTTTATCCGGAGTGAGGTTTTGATGCTTCTCAAACTGATATATGTTTGATGTTTGGGAACGGAATCCTGTACAGTCAGGTTTTTTTTACGCGGGGGATACGTACCGCGTAAAAGAAAAACTCAGTTCAAAATTCAAAAAACCGCGTAAAAAAAAGTCTCACCATTTCTCGACGAATCATGCAAAAATAAAACGATGAAATTTTTTTTGTATGGAGTTTTCATTTACGCGGCCGCGTAAATGAAAACCGCGTAAAAAAAGAACTGACTGTATTATGGTAAGTTTCCTGCTCCCAAGTAGAGTGTTCAAGTAAAATTCCTCCTTTTTCCGTAATTATTTCTAACATTTGTTTAACTGACAGTATTTTAACGAAACGATGCTGTAATAAGGATGAGAACAATATGGCAGATAAATAGTTCTAATTCTTTGACGTTTCTTGGCTTACCATTTGGACTATTTGTTCGTTTCCTCAGGAAGTGCGATTGAAATTGAAATGTACTTTTTCGCAAGCGTGTGAGGAAAATCATTCAATTTATACATTTTGGGTGGGCTTCTGGGGGAAACCTAGAAAGTGAGATTTCAACGGAGATGTTTAGGATTCCAAGGGAAATGCTCATGAGAAACATTGTGCTGGGATTCTGGGGGAACTTTTATTGGTATAACAGCGATAACTATGGTAGGATACTAATTATCTGCAATATTGGGGTTCGGACTACGGTGGGAGAATTTCTGCTGGAACTCTGACGGTTACCTTCCCAAGTAACACACATATTATATAAAAGTTACGACAGCGCAAGTTTTGGTTGCATAAAAGTTTATTTTACGTTATTTCAACACAATGTTGGAATTACGTAAAATAAACTTCTATACAACCAAAACTTGCGCTGTCGTAACTCTATTATAACATGTGTGTTGCTTGGGTTGTGGAGTTTTAGAAGAAAAACTGGAACAAAGCTTCAAGGGAAATTTAATGAAGATCCACGAAGAGTTCTTTGTGGTGAATCTTTTGGCATTCCGAACGAGGTTTTTCTTAATGCGGTTTCGTAGAAATTCCTCTTGGAAATCTTCCAGGTGTTCCACCGAAACACCCTCCAGTAGTTCGCCGGGGTTTCGCATACAATGTCTATGAGATTTTCTTTAGAAATTCTACAAAAAATACCTCCATGAGTTCATTTCAATGTTATTTTTTCAGGATTCAATAGCATGCGGAGTTCTAGAAGTTCCTTCAGAGTTTTCTCCAGAGGTGTTTTCTTAGATTCTACAAGAAGTTTTTTCGAACCACTCTCCAATAATTTCAACAGGGATTTCTCAAGTATTTTTTTTCCGGTGTTCACTCAGATATTTATTCGGAGATTCCCGCAGAAATTCTATCCGGGATCTTTCCAAGAGTTTCTTCTAGGATTTCTACAGGAATTCATTCTAAGATTCGTCCTGGAGTTCCTCCAGTGATTCCTCCAGGAGTTCTTCTTAGGTAGAACTTTTTGGGATTCCTACATGTTATCTCTGGGTGTTTCCCATGTGTATCTACAAGGTATTCCTTTTGGGATTTGTCCAGGAACTGTTTATTGGGTTTATCTTGGAAATTATTCCTCCAGCTACTTCTTTTGAGATTCCTCCAGGAACTCCTTCTAGGTCTTTCTACTTTATGGATTCCTCTCTGGTTCCTTCTGGTATTTCTCCCGGATTTTCTTCTAAGATTACACCAGGAGTGGCATCAGGGACCTCTCCAGAAAAATCCATCCGGGATATCTTCCGGGATTTTTTCAAAAGTTCTTTCCGGATTTTTTTCAGGACTTCATTTCTGACAAATAATATTTGTCCAATAATTCATCCAGGATATCTTTCCGAGGTTCCTCCAAGACCTTCTTCTGAGAGTCCTGCAGGATTTACTGCTGGAATTCTTGCAGATTACATATTCTGGAGTTCATTCTGGAAGTTTTTTAAATTTTGCTCATGGAAATACATACCCCAGAAGTTTTTTTTTATTCTTCATGGAAGTGTTCCAAGACTTGCTCCTGAGTTCCTTATGAAATTCGTCCAACAACTTCTTGAGGGGTCTCCAGCAAGCCTAATGGCTAAGGCTATGGATCGCCAATCCGGAGACGGCGGATTCGATTCCCGTTCCGGTCGGGAAAATATTGTCGACTCCCTGGGCATAATGCATCACTGTGCTTGCCTCACAATTTACTAATTCTGCAGGGCTGGCAAAGAAAGCCCTCCAAATAATAACTGTGAAAGTGCTCAAAGAACACTAAGTAGGAAAGAGGCAGGCCAAGTTCCAGAGCCATAAAGAAGAAGAAGAAGAAGAACTTCTTGAGGAATATCTCCAGCAAGTTTGTTGGGAATTCTACACGAGCGATATGTGAGATTTTTTAAATAGTTTCTTCCCAAAAAAAATTGAAGACATTCAAAAAGCTTCTGAAGAAATATTAAAAGAAACTCGTGAAGGAATCCCTGAATGACTCCTTCCATTATGGAGTTTCAGTAGTAATTATGGGAGGAACTCCTGGAAGAACCCCAGATGCAAATTCTGAACAAATCCTAAATAAACTTCTGAAAGAATCTCTGAGGAAACTCTCTCAGGTGTCCAAGAAAGAACTTTTGGAGCAATCCTAAATTAATTTCTAGAGAGGGCACGAATGGAATTTAAGGAGGAATCCCAAGCAGAAATTCTAAGGGAATATCAGAGCAATTATCGTAAGGATCTTGGAACGAATTACTGAAATTCGGAAAGATTTTGTTATAAAATGGTAAATGGCTTATTTTTTTTACCAGGAATGGTGTATTATGTACTTCATAAAAATCGGTTGATTATTGGTGGAGATATCGTTGAAACAAGAATCATGCTGTTTGAGAACTTTAAGCAATTTAACGTGGGATGTCCTAATGTTCCACCTTAAGTAATTTTGATTGCAAAAGTTTGACGTGACCATTACTTGTCCTATCCTTTTACACAGTACTTATCAAGTGGAAACTAGCCATGAAGCTGAAATTTTGTTAAGCCAACTTTGATTAGTTATCAGTCAAAAATTAAGCTTCTCACAACATTCCGTTTGCAAGATATTATTTTGGGAAGTGCCAGAAGCTGACTCCGGATAACCAAGTCTGACCTGTATCTCGCTGAAACCCGTTGGGACTTCTTTTAATGCCCCTGTAACCTCCCTTTTCTTACCCATTTAAAAGAGGTTTTTGTTAAGTATTAGTTACCTGTTTAACAAGTATTGATAATATTATATTATGATTAAATTTATAGTACCAGCAACGAAAAAAACTTACGGAATTCATCAAAAATATTCGTTATTCTATAAATACAATAAATTTGAAACAACTAAATACATAGGAAAAAATAGGGCAAATTGAAAAGGTCTTAGAATAGGTACACTGCTGAGTGAGAAACGTTAGATCTGGTTAAGACAACATTACAACTCCAAATAGTACAATCAAGCCGCACCCTACCGCCCATGCTAAACACTGAATGATGATAAAATCGTGATGATGCCCAACAAACGAGCGCCGAAAAAAATACATTCCTGCAATGTCATTCTGAAGTGAATCTCCGCTCTAAACGTAAGAAAACCCCTGTGTGCCTTCGAGGAAAGTGGGGGAGCCGAAAATGAATTTATTATAGATAGATTTCTTTCCATCTGCGAAGCGATTTATGATGGGATAAACATTGAGGGGGAACATTGAGCTTCGAAGAAATTTAATTTCGATAAACGTCCCGAAACTATGTCACGCCGCATCATCTTAATTACCTAACCTGATAGCCCTGGCCCAGCACTACCGAGAAGGGTTTCTGTGGCATTCGAGCATCGAAGTTACTAGTAATTAAAACCGAGCTTCGGGTCTATTCATTTAGCACAGCTCCCCCACACCACTGACTGACTGACTGCTTTTGCCATTTCTCTCGGACAGGATGCCGCAGACGGAAGGTTCGGTTGGTCGGTTTTCGCTCTTTCTCTCGTTTGGGCTGCTCGCGAACAAGGATGGCAACCGGTGGCGCGGTGGCTTCGGTACGACTAATTAACACAAAAAGGAAAACCAAAACAGAAGAGAGCCGGCTTTGCCAGTGGGGAAAAGGATTCGGATTCTCTGTTTAATTGATACACGTGGGGACTCGGCTGAGAGGCAGCTGGGAGTGATTCGCCGAGCTTCACGAAGTTTTTACTGGCGAATGATGCTGAAATTATTTCTGATGCTATGATATAACTTTTGAAAATTATAACTAAAAATTTATAAATAGAAACGATGTACAGGGGGTGGCCAAAATGTTTGGGATAGGCTTTTTTTTTCTCTCACAAAAAAGTTCCACAAGCTGTAACATTTCATAGAGTACATCATGTGTTAATAAATTTTGAAGCATCAATATATTATTGATAAACGTTCAAAATTTCATTAAATTCAGTTCACTGGTTTCCGAGATATGACAGTTCCAAAATTGGTTGTCTCAAACATAGTGTTTTACGAGATCGGTTCTAGCTTCGCGAAAGATTGACCAATCGAGCTAAAATTTGTACCAATGATGCACATGTAACAATTTGACAAATAGTCTAAATTTGAGAATTTTTGATGCACTATATGAAAAGTTACACCTTGTTGGACTTTTTTGTGAGAGAAAAAAAAGTTGCCTATCCCAAATATTTTTGCCAGCTAAGCAAATTTGCGGACGCAATTTAAGAATAACGAATGAAATTATTTGAACAGGAACTATGATTTTTAATTGACTCATCGTACATTATGTTCAGGTGGATAAATGTTTGCTTAAATTATTGAAAAAAAAAACATAGTTTAGGTGGATTTGAACTCACGACCCTTATATGCTAGACAAGTGCTTTTCCAAGGAGAAACTGCGGTCAAAAAAGATCCAAGACGCTAATAAGACCCGTGGTCCTCTACGGACACAAGACATGGGCCATGCTCGGGGAGGACCTTCGAGCACTGAGTTTTCGGGCGACGCGTGCTAAGAACGATCTTTTTCGGCGTGCGGGAGACGGAGTGTGTGGCGGCGAAGGAATCACGAGAATCACGAGATCGCTGCACTCTACGGTGAACTGAACATCCTGAAGGTGGCCAAAGCTGGGCAGATATGGTGGATAGGTCATGTTATAATAATGCCAGACAACAACCCTGCAAATTTGGTGCTTATTAATCATCCGGTTGATATAGGAAGGCGTGGAGCGCAGAGAGCACGATGGGCGGACCAGACGGGCATGACCTTGCGAGCGTTGGGTGCGACCGAGAATGGAGAGCTGTAGGCGCCAAATTTTTGATTCAGTGTTATGATGTTGAACTAGGATAAGTGTTTCAATTATGGATATAGTACCAATTATTCATTATAGTTGATTTTCACCCTTTAACGATGTAAATCAACAAGAAAAATTTTGTGAACAACAGATCATTTGAACTCCACATTTTGCTCAAATTATGGTAGAAACAAATCATTTTCCTTAAAATTCCGGCTTCCTTGCACCTTTTTCGCTATAGTGTATCAGTTATGGCTAATTCCATAAGAAATGCATACAAATAGTGTGAGCCAAAGTTAAAAAATGAGGGGGTTAGAAGCAAAGGGGTGTAAGTGACAAAAACCCACTCTCGAGTAAATGAGGATTAAAGTTTTTGACCAATTTTTCATCCCGTACAAAATGTATGGAGTTTCAAAATCAACCCAATGATCTCCAAATTATTGTAATTTTACCAACCATCGTAGAAACAATCTTGAAAAAGTTCCTGAAAGCTTGAAATCTGAAGAATTTTATGATATGCACAGGCCAAAATCGACAAAATGATCACTTACACCCCTTTGATTCTGGGTCCCTCAAATGTAACCATAACTAGTACTGGGTTCTTATCATTGGTACACGCTTTAATAAATACTAAGAGTAGTTTTTGGTCTGTTTCTATATTTTTCCTTTAAAGTATGAAATTAAGCTATCTTTTAACATATTGATAACATTCGTTGGTCTTCTCGTTATTTTTGCACAAAAAGTTTTCCTTATGTAATGCACTCTAAATAAATAAAGTAGAAGCTAACATATGACTTTCTCAAAGTCCAAAGTTCCGTGTGGTCAATTATGATTTTCAATTAACTCATTAGTGTTCCTAATTAACGTCTCTATCGTCAAGGCAGCTCTGTTTGTGTTACTGCCTCGTACCCTTTATAGGTGCTTTATAATTGTTGTGGAGACTTGTTTGAAAAAAAAATGGTATTGCTTCCTGACATTGACGAGTGGCTTGTCACAGTTATTCACAATTATTAGGCTAAATTGTATTTGTGATTTCAAATCTCAATACTTACACACTCCTTGCTTGTCTGTAAGGTTTTCAGGTGTTGTGAATACCATGTGTTTTAAAAAAGACTGAGAATCAGATGGAGCCGCATGGTCGTTGATGTCTACTGTCAGCACTTTGAATGTCCTTTCAATAAGATCGTTTATCAGTATCAAATTTAAAAAAAAAACTGGTAAAGTCAGTTTACTCTACTTTACACTATTGCACCAGAAAGGAAATAAATGTAAATAGTTCACCAGTCCAGCAGGACCGATCATGAAAAATACCACAATAAACATGCTATTGATGACAAAAACTGGGCTTCCACGGGTCAAGCTATAACAAATACCGCCAGCTAAGAGTTGTGAGCTTAGCTGGTAGTGCAGCCTGGGCACTGTTGTCCTTCTGGTTGGGACGTTAAACAGAACTGGCACGATGGCCCTCCGGCGAGACAGAAGTATAATCAGCTTCGTACCTTTTAGTTCCGCCCTAATTGCTTATCCTTTGACAGATACGCGTATTTCGACTACCACTTGTAATCTTCCTCAGTGTCAGTTATCCACTGAAGAAATCATCGCATTCACCCCGCTTATATACTAAAATCCTACCGCTACTATTGTTACCTAAAAACTACCTATACCTATTATTGAGGGATTTGCACAAAATTGCACGCGGCCTATCGCTTCCGAAAGGTACAGCCGCGGTTTTCACTCCCTGTTTATTTCATCCTTATGGGAAATAACATTGCGGCGTTTCCTACGGTGCGGCTGTTCCTTTCGAAAACGATAGACCGCGTGAACTTTTGTGCAAAGCCCCTTTTTGAAACATTTCAACGGCCGCGCGGTGTTTACGTTTCAAGAAATCTGACAATAACTATGCGTTAACTTTGCAGCCTCCCGTTGTATGGTTGTCCGAAGCACCTTCTTCCCCCGCAAAGATATCCACTCAAGATTACGCGCAGCAGCTAGCAGTGCTCCTACCAACGGAAGAGCAGCTCGGCGCAGCTACACTTAGGTAATCACACTTAGGATCCGCCATAGGTAGTACCTCAGCTACAGCACTAGGCTTCGCGACTCACAGAAACGACTGGTACGACGGCAAATGTGAACAGTTGAAAAACTAGAAGAATGCAGCATGGGCGAGAATGCTGCAACACCGTACGACAGCGAATGAGGCACGTTACAAACAGGCGCGGAACAGGCAGAACTCAGTCTTCCGGATGAAGAAGCGCCAGCAGGAAGAACGAGATCGCGAAGCGATGGATGAGCTGTACCGCGCTAAGGACACACGAAAGTTCTACGAGAAGCTGAACCGCTCGCGCAGAGGCTTCGTGCAACAAGCCGACATGTGCCGAGATAACCACGGGAATATTCTCACGAGCGAACGTGAGGTGGTCGAGAGGTGGCGGCAGCATCACGATGAGCACCTCAATGGCGACGTTGCAAGTACCGAAGGTGACATGGTAACAGATCGAGGAGTATGTGCACAGGACGAAAGACTTCCGGCCCCTTACCTCCAAGAGATTGAGGAGGAGCCGCTGGAGCAGATCAACTATCAAGCGAGCTTCTGAAATACGGCGGAGAAGCACTGGTGATAGCACTACACTGGGTCATTACCAAGATTTGGGAGGAGGAAGTATTACCGGAGCAACGGATGGAAGGTATCGTGTGTCCCATCTGCAAAAAAGGCGACAAGTTGGATTGCGGAAACTACCGCGCGATCACACTACTGAGCGCTGCCTACAAGATACTCTCTCAAATTTTATGCCACCATCTATCACCGATTGCAAGAGAGTTCGTGGGGCATTATCAGGCTGGATTCATGGGTGAACGCGCTACAACGGACCAGATGATCGCCATTTGCCAGGTGTTGCAGAAATGCCGCGAATACAACGTGCCCACACATCACTTGTTTATCGATTTCAAATCGGCGTATGATACAATCGATCGAGAACAGCTATGGCAGATTATGCACGAATACGGATTCCCGGATAAACTGATACGATTGATCAAGGCGACGATGGATCAAGTGATGTGCTTAGTTCGAGTATCAGGGACCGAATCTCGCAGAGGGTTACGGCAAGGTGATGGTCTTTCGTGCGTGCTGTTCAACATTGCTTTAGAGGGTGTAATAAGGAGAGCGGGGATAAACACGAGTGGAACGATTTTCACGAAGTCCGTTCAGCTGCTTGGTTTCGCCAATGATATTGATATTATTGCTCGTAAATTTGAGACGATGGCGGAAACGCACATCCAACTAAAGAGTGAAGCCAGGCGAATCGGATTAGTCATTAATGTGTCGAAGACAAAGTACATGATGGCAAAGGGCTCGAGGGAGGAATCACCGCGCCCGCCACCCCGAATTTATATCGACGGTGATGAAATCGAGGCGGTTGAAGAATTCGTGTACTTGGGCTCACTGGTGACCGCCGACAACGACACCAGCAGAGAAATTCAGAGGCGCATTGTGGCAGGAAATCGTGCTTACTTTGGACTCCGCAGAACTCTACGATCGAATAAAGTTTGCCGTCACACGAAGTTAACTATCTACAAAACGCTGATTAGACCGGTCGTCCTCTATGGGCACGAAACATAGACCCTACGTGCAGAGAACCAACGCGCTTTTTGAGTTTTCGAACGGAAGGTATTGCGTACCATCTACGGCGGAGTGCAAATGGAAGACGGATCTTGGAGAAGGCGAATGAACCACGAGTTGCATCAGTTGCTGAAAGAACAAACCATCGTCCATACTGCGAAAATCGGGAAGCTCACGTCATCAGGATGTCGGATAGCAACCCAACTAAAATGGGTCTCGAGAGGCATCCGACCGGTACAAGAAGACGTGGAGCGCAGCGAGCTAGGTGGGTCGACCAAGTGGAGGACGATATGCGGACCTTACGCAGAGTGCGGAACTGGAGATGAACAGCCATGCACCGAGTGGAATGGAGACGGCTACTATGTACAGCAGATGTTACAATAGATCAAAAAAAAAATGTTGGAAGTAGTGATGGAAATACCCGACACGGAATAATGTACAGCAGAGGCCACCCCGGCCTTACCTGATCGGTAAGGCAAGTAACTCAAGGCTAAGTGATCCCTCAAGGGACCTTAAGTTCTTGAGAATCAATAAATAAATAAATAAAATTGTATTGGGCTAAAAACATATTTTTCGATGAAAAATACACAATTCTGCTGATATCGATCATTTTAAGACCCCAAATAGCCAAAAATGTGCTTAATATGTGAATTACGATATCTCTATTCGTTGAGTTAAGGACTGTATCGATAATTATGAGTACACATGAAAATTGCTGTATTTAAAAATGTTTTAAATATTTTGTAAATTAATTTCAATTACATTGTTTATTGACCATCAGAAGAGCCCTTGACATCAAAATTTATTTAATTTTTCATGGATCTTGGCAGCTTTGACACCTTCTTGTTGATGTTCTTCATGAGGTTTTGGACAACCGTTCCGTCTATGGTTTTGCTTACGTTGACATAGTCTTTCTTGTATTGACGTTTCTTGAAATGACATCATTTGCTCCTCTATCCTTTTTCCGTGTATTTCCTTTCATCCAATATTTCCAATATTTCTCAATGAGCCTTATTTGCGGGTAATTTGGAGGATTCATAGCTTTTTCCACAAACTGGACATTTCTTCCATCATACCAGTCGCATGTGTCCCGCACGTAGTGGCAGGTTGCCAAATCCGGCCAAAATAATGTAGGTAGGGCCTTTGTGATTTCGTATAAGTGACAGTATTATTTTTTGGAGACATTTTGGCGTTCCTATTTGCGATGGTGGAGAAAGGTAACGATCTTATACCGTATTGGCAAATTCTGGAGCAACATTTGAAAAGGGCATACAAGCATTGATAAACAATGACTTCACACGTCGCTCCTGATCCCCCCTCAGCTTATTCACAAAAACTAAGACCGTTATCAGATAGAGCAAACATCTATGTTTCGGATAACGGTGTTCATTTGCGTGGGCGGGCTGCTGTTATGCCCTACGGAGCGTTTTAGAAAAAAGACACAAGACCTCTTGGGCCCTTTTTCAAATGTTGCTCCAGAATTAATTACCGAACCAAAACCATTTGCCAGGGTCTCCAGTTAGCCTAATGGGTAAGGCTATGGATTGCCAATCCGGAGACGGCGGGTTCGATTCCCGTTCTGGTCGGGACAATTTTCTTGACTCCCTGGGCATAGTGTATTATTGTGCTTGCCTCACAATATACTAATTCATGCAATGGCTGGCAAAGAAAGCCCTCCAATTAATAACTGTGGAAGTGCTCAAAAGAACACTAAGTTGGAGAGAGGCAGGTCAAGTTCCAGTGAGGACCATTTTCCCAAAATTTTTGCCATAAATCGATTTTTCCCGATTTAGAACATCCGTGCCATGCTTCACAGTGTAAACTGTGCCACTGGAAGTTCCTTGTAGTCCAATTTGACAAACGTTTCATCATCCATGATGATGCACATGTTATTTTTGCTCGAATCATCGCGGTACAGTTTCCAAGTCCCAGTTTTCACCAAATCTGACTGAGTTTAACTGCGATTCGGATATTTTTGTTTTCGGTAGGTCTTCAGGGAACTACGCTGCTTTGCATGTTGTACCATATCTGTAGTCGTTCCACACTTTTTAAAGCAATCTCTAAAGGATATATCTTTTTTCCTTTAAAAATTTTCCACATCTTGTTGTCTAAATTTGGCATTGAGGAACCTGGTTTTCTACCGCGCCCAGCTAATTATTTTAGTGTGTTATGCATACCAAACCGTTTGATAGCATTTTGGACCGCAAAGATACTAAACCATCAACTTTCGATCATTTTCTTGGCGGTAACCCCTTTTCAGTGCAGTATTTGGTTACAATCAATTTTCGCTTTTCTTCCGTAAGCCCTCGCATTGTTCCGCTTGAGGATAAAATTTAAATTTTAATGAAGCGTTTATTTGCAATGCTAACAACATATCGACACACAGTAGCTGTCAAAATAAGACATAATCTTTTTCATACAGAGCTTCAAAAGTGTACTCATAATCAACGATACAATCCTTATTGACAGAAAAAAACTACCAAAAAATCAGTGGTATTGATCCTTTGTTAAGATACTGAAGAAAATCTTCCCTATTTTGCTCAAAAACTCAAGAACGAGTGGACCTTTCGCAATTCTTTTGTCACGCTTTTGTCCTTCAGGGTTCTAAAATCGTTGGTTTTAGTGAAATCAAGTATTTTTTCGTCGACAATAATTTCAGGGTTTTTTGGTCCCATACGATTTTTGAGAACTTTGAGCCTCTTGAGGAACATAACGGACTTCAAAATTTAACACATTCATTTTTTCAACTAAAACGATATTTTCCAACAACGAACTTTTAACATTTACAATTTTCATGAAATAAAGACCAGCCTAATGCCCAGTGACTTTTAAAAATATTACTTCATTTAATACCTTCAAGGAAACTTTTACATTTCAATCTTAAATCTGTAAAAAAACATCAAAATTATAGGTTGCTTCTAAGATTTCATTTGCAATAGGAATAATGATAAATCTTTCAAAGAATGTAATGTGCATAAAACTACACTTAGGCAAAACTGGGTGCATTTCCTCATTCGTCGTGAGGGGTTTTTGTCGGCCAAACTTCCTGACACTTAGCCGTATAATTCAGCTTGATTGAGAAGCTTTAAAAAAAACCCATGACTATTAAAACAAAATGGCCAAAAATGCACTAAATCCCCTAATTTCAAAATCAGAAGGAAGGAAGGATCAAGGTACCTTCTGTTATAATTTCCTGGCTGAAAATATTAATCAGTTTTACAGAACCGTCGAAACTGATAAACATTTTTCACTAGGTAAAACATCAAAGACACCTTGATCCTTCCTCTAACTGTGTATAGATCAATTTAAATAATATTACTCCGTTATTTAATAAAAAAAAATCACAGACCAAAAATGAGGAAGCACATCCAGATTTGCATTACAACCAATTTAATTGGATTGGAGATGGGCTACTGCATCTTAGAGAGAACTCATAGGTAAATTTTAGATGTGGAAATGAAAAATGTTATTGAACATACAGGCAAACTGATTACGGTAATTCATGAATCTAAAATCACCCATGGGCTCCTACCATAGTCCAATCCATTCCGATAGACTTTCTTGATCTCCGATGAAAGATTATACAATGGAGAAGGTTTATGGAAATCACACCTCAACTGTAATTTAGGACAGTTCAGCATGTGTTACATCCTCTAGACAACAGTTACTTTGCTCCTTAAACAGTATAGTCACAAAAACTAAAGCTGGTAATCCTTCTATGATGATCTTATCGATTTTTACATTTTTCACTTAACACCCCACTCAGCTCCACCCTAAAAAGTGGGCGTTACAAGATAGTGCACAGTGTAGAATGGGTGGCACTCAAACTAGTATGCAGCGAACATCCGATTGCAAACTGTAGGTAGTTTTGTTCATCATTATCCAATTTTCTGCAGAGTTTCCATTGTTCCCACTGATTTGAAATGTCCACATGTGTCCAATTTGTATCGTTTTGAAACCAGCATTTCCGGAGCACTGTTGCTTCAATGACCCACCCGCACATTTATTCTAAAAAACCGCACACACAGTCCATTGATAGTTGTCCCATTGCACTGTTCCAAATGTTCCAAAGTTTCACACAACACGGCCACCACAAGCCACTTGAATTCTAGCGTTTTTCTGTGGTTCCTGATGCGATTTCGTTCCACTTCACTTCATCCATTCCGGTAGTAGTAGGTCGCCGAGGTATTCCACATAATCGAACCAGCAACACCAGCAGCAGCAGCGATGATCCGCGTCCCGTCGGCCGGTCGGGTCGAAGGGGAAACATCAAGACGAATCAAGCGAAACACCACACACCAAACATGCAAGGCAACGCGGAGCCAGCAACAACAAAAAAATCAACGTAAATTCGTCGAACAATAGCTTAATTATAGTAATTTATAATATGTTTTTTTCTTTCACGATCTTTTTTTCTGTTTATGGCAGTTCGGTCCGCTGACTGGATTCGGCGCTGGCAGTGCCAAAACGGCGAACCCAGTCCAGAGACCAGAACGTCCGATATAATCATCCCTCACGAGGAAATCAAATTCTCTTTTGTGACTTGAGGGCATTCAAAAAACTGTTTTTTAGAATTCTTTCATTTAGTAACAAGCTTTGGCTGCTGCTATAATAATGTGTTTCTCCGCTGTGTAAATTTCAGCCGCAGCGCCTTCGTGAACGGTTCGCCCATTTTTTCCCCCTGTGGGCCTTCCCGGAGGACTCCCGAGCCCCCAGCCCCACAGAAGTGGGTGGAGAACAGCGGGAGAGGGTCTCCGGAAAACAGAGGGAAAAAGTGACGTGGGTCGACCGACAGTCGGGCGCGAACTAAAACATACAAAGGTTCGAAAGCTTCTGGCGAGGGTTGATGAAAACTCCCGGTCCATGTGCGCTAGCGATGGATTTTGATGGTTGTGGTATGAGAGAGAAAGAAATAATAAGCAAGCTGGTAGTGAAGGAGGGTCCGAAGCTTTTTTATTTTGGTTTTGGGAGCGCAAGGTGGTAGGGCTTGAATGAATCATTTGGATGGTGGGATGTGGGTGTTTGAAAAAATGAGAAGAGATTTGGCTGCTATTCGGCCCATGGCACCACTTTTGATATTTTATTATTATTTATCTCAAATGCAAGATATCGCAATTATGATAAAATGGTTTACCCTTCTGGGTCATGAAATTGTCCGGGTTACTTGGATCGTGCATTTTTCGTCAAACAGAAACAAAATCTTTGTTATACCGAAGGCCATTTGATCGAAGGCCGTTTGCCGTATAATCATCAGACGGAATGACCATAAGGTCGAAATAACGTTGGGTCGATTGCACTTCTGTCTGTAATGGCTGCTACTGTTATAAATGGCTCGAAGGAACTCCATACCAGGTCTCATTGAAGCCTTAGAACATTTCCAAAGAACTCGATATTGCGCAAATATCTGTCTTGCCCAACAAGCCACCATCGAGTCTTGGGCTCGTCGACTGAATCTCCAAAAACACTCCATGTGCTCAACGCTATGTTCAAAGGGAAGTACAGGTATTCTTCTATTTAACGTACCCTCGATATAGCGTACCCTCGATATAGCGAATTCGATATAACGTACATTTTGCTACACTCATTGCACAATTATGGGTCACACACAATTATTAGTCACTTTCCACTTTAATAGATAAATACTAATTAATTACAAGCTTTTGATAGCCATTATCATTTTTCGTTGATGAGTTGATTTATTTTGTGTCACTATACGTATCGCACACGAGCTTATACGTCAAAACATACATAATTTCAATAATTTTTTGTTCGGCGTAAAACCATCTGTCAAAGTAACGCTTCGATTGTGAACATCAGAAAGTGCGTGCGCTGCATTCGTAAGCTCTGTAAAGGCGAGCTTTAGTGATTTTCAAGTGCGAAATGGTATCGTCACCAGAACAAAGGTATAATTTACGTTCTAAATGTAGAAATTCATGTGACTGCAGCTAATTAAAGCTTATTTCAGGCAAAATTTAAATGACTCATTATTGTGACAAGGAACACCGAAAATCACACAATTATGGGTCACTTTTTGTGCCGCATAATATTGACAGTTCTGCGTACATGGGCATTGCATACTTTTAGGCGTTTATCAGTGGTTGTGTTGGAGATTTTGTCCCAATTTTGAAAAATTGATTCCAAATCGTGAAAACATGCTTCGTTAAAAGGTTTGAGACCAGTTTTAGATTCTACTATAGTTGATCTATCTAGAATAAGTGACCATTCATTTAAAAAATAGATAAAACATTATTGTTGAGCCGATTCCTCTTGAGTGACCCATAATAGGCAACAAATTGACCCATAATTGTTACACGGCCAATTTTGACCCATAATTGTGGTTTTCATTATTCACCAACATTTCAGTAATTTTCACCGCCTAAAGTGAATTTTACAAGCAGATTTTTATATAAAACAATAAAAAGGAGTTTCAATGAAGAGAATTTAAAATAAAAATAATGAAAGTGTTATTTTTGTATGAAAAACGATTCATATTATGAAATGATTGTACCTTGAGTGACCCATAATTGTGCAATGAGTGTACATTCTGATCGACATTTTTTGACTCCGGACATCTTCCATGGTTTTAGAGCCTTGAACTTCTTTAATTTGAAGCCACCATCTTGGATTTCAGACTGCCATCTTGAATATTCTACTCGCCATTTTAGGAGGCCAGACATCTTCCCCATATTAAATATTCCCATATAGCATGCTTTAAAGACAAGGTATTTGGAGTACATAGCTCAAATTTCCTAGAGCACCGTTTTTTAGAACCGTTGAAATGATATGGCTGAAAATGCATCATGCTTATTGTTCAGTGGTTGTCAACAGCGTGATGCATTTTTATCCAAATCCGTTCAACGGTTCCAAAAAACGGTGCTCTAGAAAATTTGAGCTATGTACTCCAAATACCTTGTCCTTAAGAGCCTTAATCTCTAGTAAACAGCGGCCATCTTGAATTTTGAGCCGACACCTTGAATATTTGGCTGCCATCTTGAGTTTTGAGCCGACATCGTGGAGCTTCTGGTCTCCAGTGTTGATTTTCGCACAAAACTCGTCAACCATGCTAAGGGTTACAAAAATTGTTTGATTTATCGCATGATGGGCCAGTTCAGTTTTATATACGGCCAGTTGTAGCGGTGCTGGTCCGGATTACTGAAATGGTCATAACTCCGGAACGCCTTGGCCGATCTGGACCATTTTGGATAGCAAACAATTCCGGTTCGATTGAAGCTATAATCCGAAAAATCGGCCAATGGGAAGTGCCTTCAAAGTGAGTGAACTTATTTTGCACACATACATACATACATACATACATACATACATACACACACACAGACATAATCTCAATTCGTTGAACTGAGTTGATTGGTATATGCGTCTTGATCCACCGAGCCTTTTTTCGAAAAATCGTTTTTTGACTGCACATATCTAAAAAAACTGTACACTAAGTGTGCGAGAAAGGCAAAATACTACTTTCGAGCGTTTTTGCTTTAGTTATCCAACTAAACGAATAGATTCCAAGATGTGTTTGGTAGCAAATTTGATAATCTTTCAAATGCGATAAGTTTGACCATTTTCAAGTTATAGCCAGCTTGAGACAAGCAAAGTCAAAAACATGTAATGCTCAATTACTACGTAACGGTTGAGATTTGACCATATGCGTAAAACATTTTTTTCACCGGTCGGAACCTGTTTGCTTGCTAACGTTATCAAAAAATCCTAGCCTTGCTATGTCGCATACATAGGTTCAGTTCAATTTTATATTTAGCCGCTTTCGGAGGGACACCCTGGGTACGGCACTACCGGCTGTCCCTAATGTGGTCCTAACCTATTTCTTTTATAACCATTCATCAGGTTATCAGAAAAGCCGTTATTTGTTGTATCGCATGCATGGGTTTGGTACTCTTTTATATTTGGCCACATCAGTCGAGACCCCCGGAACCGGTTCCAGTCAACTACCGGTTCAGATATGGTCTGATACTGTTTTCCTGCTAACCGTTCATCAGGTTATCGAAAATGCCGCTGTTTGATGTGTCGCATGCATTGGTTTGGTACTCGTTTTTATTTGTCTTCATCCGGCGGAACATCCGGAACCGCCCAAGTAACAATTTTAATTTTATGAAAGTTTTTTAGCGGTTCAAAAATCCTAAACATAAAACCATTGATGCCGACTTGAAAATGCTCTCGAGTTCTTGTATGCCTCAATAAGCCCACGTTCTGGCTAGTTGGCCCAGTCTTATTAGGGTCTACAGGACTTCGTATGCAAACCGGTTTAGGATCTCGGGTTGTATCATAGTTTTATCAATCTTCTAAATAAAACCATCTTCTGACTTGTCAAATAATTGTTTTGATTATTTTTCACTCTGAATGTTCGATCGTCAGAATAAATTATGCTTGGTTTTTTATCCAGCCATCAATTGGAAAGATGCAGATATGGAATTCAGATTTGTTTTCCTATTTAATACGTGTCAGGAGACATGCCACGGAAAATTTGTGGTGAATGTGACTGTGATAATGACAAAAACTAAGTGCGCCACACAAACTATGCATGATTTGGAAGTTAAAATCATTTAATTTACTCGGTGGAATTGGGTGCAGAAAAGGTTTTTTCAACACAGCGGAGTTTAAAAGATATTATGTAATTTTTCTGACAAAATTAAATGACGGAAACGTGTTTTATGGTTTGATTTGATCTTAAGCTGTACGTGAAATCATAAAATTGAGTAATAATTTTTCCGTATTTACATGTATTATCCCGGCTAGGCGACATATTTTTCTGATAAAACTCTGTGTTCCTGATGGTTCCTTCAATATGGCTAACCCTCCTGAGGTAGTCATAACTGAGCTCATGATAGAACTAGCGGTTTTATCACAGCATTTTTTTGGTTTATGTTACGGCCACGAAATCTTTTGTTGGTTTTATGCATTGCCTCACAGTTTTGTGTATTTGTTTACAAAAAAATCTCTCCGACAACAACCGCAAATGCAAGCTTTATTGAAATGGTATATAATAAGTGATAAAACCAATTCATGTCTACTTGCAAGTCTTTAACTGAAAATGTTTATAGCAGAAGTTATACGATAGTTTTATGGAACGCCAAAGGTTCAAAGTAAAAAACTACCACATAAAACTAATTTAAAACAACTAGCTTTTTGACATGCTCGTATAAAACCAGGATAAAACATGAATAAACCTTCAAGGCATGCTGATTGTTACTTGGGCGGTTCTGGAACACTACCGATTCAGATATGGTCTGATACTGTTTTCCGGCTTACTTTTCATTAGGTTATCGGAAATTCCGCTGTTTGATGTGTCGCATGCATAGGTTTGGTTCACTTTTATATTTGGCCATTTCCGGCGAGACACCTGGAACTGGTTCCGGAATACAACCGGCTGTCTTTTATGTGGTCCTAACCTATTTATTTGATAATCAGTCATCAGGTTGTCAGAAAAGCCGTTATTTGTTGTATCGCATGCATGGGTTTGGTACTCTTTTGTATTTGGCCACATCCGTCGGGACCCCCGGAACCGGTTCCGGAACACTACTGGTTCAGATATGGTCTGATATTGTTTTCCTGCTAACCGTACATCAGGACGGACATCATAAAACACCCAGTGGACAATTTTCCGTTTGACGAAAACTTTTTACCGATTAGAACGCGAATCGAACCGAGGCTTACGAAATGCCTTGAAGACTGACGCCGCAAACCGCAGAACCACAGAGCCCACCCTAAAACATTATTAAACAGCAGCCATATTTAATTTTGGCTACCACTTTGGTTTTAAGGTCACATTCTTGGATATTTTGATCGACATTTTGGGACAACGGACTTTTTTCCATACCAAATATACTCATATTGCATGGTTCTGGAGCTTGAAACTCCGTATAATAGCCCCACATTGAACTTTTAGTCACCATCTTGGATTTCGAACATCTTATCCATACCAAATACATACTACATGATGTCGGAGTCAGGAACTCCGTAAACAGCCGCCTTCTTTTATTATGGGTCACCACCTTGAGTATTGGGCCGACATAGTGGATTTTCTGGTCTCCAGTGTTGATTAATGCACATCTGCAATCCATCAACTACGCTAAAGGTTTAACAAATTGCCACTATTTAATATGTCGCATGATGGGGCTTGGCTCAGTTTTACATATGACCAATTCCATTGGTGCTGGCCAGCATCACTAAAATGACTACATCTCCGGAACGCCTTGACTGATCCGAATCATTAGTAAGAACCGGTACGATTCATGATAAAAGCCAAAAATCGGCCAATGGGAAGTGCCTTAGAAGTGAGTTACCTTTTTTTGTGCACAGACATACATATTTACGCACATACAGACCTCACCTCAATTAATCAATCTGAGTTTATTGGTATACGTGACTTGACCCTCCGAGTCTTCTATCGAAAGTTCGTTTTATGGGTGAACATAGAGCCTTTCAGTTCACTTTGGTGTACGAGAAATGCAAATTCATACAGGAAACATCGCAGGCGTTTTGAAATTCTGATCAATTTTTCTTTAAAACAACGGTTTGAATTAGCCAGCATATCTTTCGCAAATACGTTTTATTTTTTGATAAAAGATGCTCTAAGAAATCCTTTAACCCTTATGTGGCCGACAAGGTACCCGGGTACCCAAGTTTCTATTCTGCAGAGTTGTAACTTGTTCTGTAGCTTAGTTGGTTAAAGCGCCGGACTAGCGATAACGGAGTCGTGGGTTCGAATCCCACCAAAACAAGTGGTAATTTTTTCACAAATTTATCTCTCAATTTGCCAATTAAACGTACTTTGCCTAAAAATACTTCAAATTTTTACGTCTATTTCAGACATACTAGCCGACTGGTATAGCCGGAAAAGGGCAATAAAATCATTGTCATACCCAGCACCCATTTAAAATACTCGGTGTAGATAAAAGCAAAAAGTTTGTCGGACACATAACGTTTAAGATTGCTCATAATGGAATAACACTAAAATCTCCATTTGTATTCGGGTTTCTGAGGAGTTTCAAGGGGCTTTACAGGCGTTTCAAGATGTTCCAGAGGCAACTCAGTAGGCTTTGAGGGGATTCCCGGGAGTTTTAAGAAGATTTGGGAGATTTTACAGGTTTTTAGATAAGCTTCAAGAAGGTTTCAGAGGCGTTTTACAGGATTAAAGTAGGGCTTGAAAACGATTCGTAGGTTCCAAACGACTCAGAGTTTAGAGCACGGTTTCCCAACCTTCGTGACGAGACCCCCCAACTGCTTGCAGGCATGCTGCGAGTGTTCTACAAAAAGCGAGATGACAACAGACTGGGGGGTCGTGAGAGCCAAGGTTGAGAAGCTATGGTTTAGAGTTTGAGTCTCAGGCAGCATCCATTTATTACGTAACGCTAAAATGGACATTTCATGCCTCCTCCCCACTCCGTAACGCTTTTTTTTTTTAATAGAAATTCTTAAATTTTTGCATGAGCCGTAATGTTTGGCCTTACTCCTCCGCAGGGATGGGAACACTCACTTGCGAAGAGTTACACTCACTTGCTGTTTTTTCAGCACAGAAGCGTGCAATCAAGAAACGATGCATGGGCGACTTTAGGCTTGTGGTTTTGTCTAAAAGTTTGCTGAATAGAGTATGGGTAGCAAACCCATACCAATGTCGTGACAGACCTGTGAAAGCGACTCTCCACAAGGTGAGTGTAATTTACATTCACCTCGTGGAGAGTTGCCTTCGCAGCTGCCTGACGCCTTCGATATGCGTGTGCGACCCATACTTTATTCGGCAAACTTTTAGACAAAACCAAAAGGCAAAAGTCGTCCATACATAGTTTCTTGATTGCACGCTTCTGAGCTGAGAAAACAGCAAGTGAGTGTAACTCTTCGCAAGTGAGTGTTCCCATCCCTGCTCCTCCGTCCCCCTAGAGCGTTACATAATTTGTGTATGGTGCCTCAGGAGAAACACAGAAGCGTTTTAGACAGATTCAAGGCATTTCAACCACATTAAAATTCTTTTATCATTATTAACCCTCTAATACCCAACCCCGCCTTTAGACGGGGTATAGTTTGAGCATTTTTTATTTTTTGTTTCGTGGAAAATCAAACTTTTTATATTTTTGGCTAATATTTAGGACTGTTTTGCATGTCTCAAAATGGTTTTTGGTGTATTTTAAAGCGTATTTACATTTTTTTTAAATCATTGATAAATTGATGTTTTAGTCACCTTCTAAAAGTCATTGTTTATTTTGTATTGTATCGCTACCAGTGAAGAGAATTGTCAGACAAAAGAGGTACAAAACAAGCAACAAAGAAGGTGCGACGATTACTCTTTATCCCTACTGGTAACAGATAATGACATGAACTCGAAATTTTTTGTTGCTGACAAAACGGAAGCTGAATTTGTTGCGTACTTTTCAACTCGTGAATAATCAATTATTGCTAACCCAAAGTCGAAACTGTTTGATGATAGAGCTTCACCAGAGTTGCAGTGTTTACCGACTCGAAGTTACAGTTCGAAAATCGCAATGCAAGGCTTAAAAATCTCTAAACTCGTGGTGTACGATGTTATATAATCCCATTATTTTCAAGTTGGGACAAACTTATGTCGCATGGGTTTGTTTGTCGTAGCAAATACAGGTTGCGACATTGACATTATTGTTGCGCGATGCTTGAATTTTGATTCACTGATCGCTACAATTAATTTATTTTAATTTTTTTCCAAATCAATTCTATCCAAATCATTCTATCATAGTTTTATAGTTTAAGGGTATCAAACACACTCTAAAATTATTTTCCTTAAAATTACACGGAAAATAAAATTTTCTATGAAAAAAAATAAAAATATTTCAACAATAATCATAAAATCTCAAAATGTTTTCATCTCAAAAAATCCGTACCCCAAATAGGCTTCCAGGAAAAATATAAAACTGTGAGGATGTTCAAAAATAAAAATTAAAAAAAATCAAAAACTGAAATTCACGAAATCGAGAATTAAAAAGAATCATCTTCCAAAACACGTTTAAATCGATTTTAGATGACGAAAAATGATATTTAGATCAAAATCAAAAATTTGGGTATTAGAGGGTTAACGACATTTTTACGGCGAGGCTAGTTCATCTTGAGACCCTCGGTTGTATTTCCCTTCCGAAAGAAAACCCTTATTTTGTAAGTTTGTCGTGTGTGATTCGATGTCAGGTCCGCTCCACAGGAAGTTCATGAAAATTTCGGGATGCCCGAGGTGGTCAAAGGGGTTCCTGGTAGCTTTATTTACAGGGGGTTCTCAAAGACGCTTCAGACGCGTTTCAAAGTGAGCTTCATGGGGGTTTTAGATGCGTTTCTGAGGGTGACAGGGGGGTACCAGTGAAATTTGCGAAGACTTCACTGGGTTTTGAAGGCATTTTAGGGGATGTCAAAGGAATTCCTGGGAGCTTTGAGGAGCTTAAGATGTTTTCTTCAGAGTCCGTTCAAGGAGGAGGAGCGGGTAGGGGGGGGGGGGGGGGGGTGTGGTTTATTATTTCTAGGGATTTCCGGACATTTCATACAGGTTTCAGAGAGGTTTCCATGGGTTTCAAGATGCTTCACATGCTGTTAAGTGTGCTAAGGAGGTTAATAGAAGTGTCAAGGACATTTCAAATCATTTCTGAGGGTTCCATTAGAGCTTCCAGTACGCTTGCAGAAAGTTTTAAGAGCATTTAATGAGTTATTAAGCTCGCCACTTGATGGATCGTAGCTATAGGCTTTGTGGGTATGAACTTTAATCATACAGTTCTTAGAGACAATTTATAACTAAAGTACAGTGGTACAAATTCGTTTAGAGGCACGTACTTCTCAAAACATTCCATTTATGTTGCTGCATATAAAAAAAATATGATAATAGCGCTCTAAGTATCACTAGTGGTAGAACTTGCAGAAATGCATATTGATATAAAAAATTGAAAAATAGTTTTTTAATAACAATTGTGTAAAAAACAAAAAAAAGTGCGTTTAAACGAATTTTCCTCCAATAATAAGATAGTTATTCCCTGATAAAAGCAAAACGAATTGAAAAAAATTCTTTGTCAATCGTGCGGATATTATATTACGTGATTGTCTATCAAAATTTATACCAATAAAATACAGATAACCATCAAGAAAAATTTACCGTTCAAAAATGAAGTGCGTTTAAACGAATTTGTACCACTGTACATTAAATTCTATTTTTAGGCGATTGATGAATCCGCGTAGAAAACATCGAATTATTTGTCTGATTCTTCCAGGAACTCCTTCTGTGATTTCTATAAAGGTTTCTCAAGGGAATGGGGTTACTTTTGGAATGTTTTCAGAAGTACTTTTTCCGGGATTCCCAGAAGGATCTCCTGGAGAATTGTAATCACAGTAGGAGCTTTTGAAGGAAACCCAGAACGAACATCTGTAGGAATTCATATAAAACTGCTGGAGGAAATACACAAAAAATGTTGAGGAATTGTGGAGGAACGCCGAAAAGCGTTGCCTAAGTTATCCCGGAAGGAGTTTCGAAAAGAATTCCGAAATAAGTTTTAGGATGAATCCCCCAAGAAGTTTTTCCTGGATGATACCAAGAAACATTCCTGGAATTTTTGAAGGAATGGCTGGAAGGGACTTCTTAAGCAATCCCGGATAGAACATCTGGAGAAAACCTGGTAAAATTCTAAAGGGAGCCCACAAATACTGGTGTAATCTCTGACGAAAATCTTGAAGGAACTCCAGAAGAAGTTTTGAGAGAGATTCATGAATGAACTCTGGAGGATTCCCAATAAGAGTAAATAAAAAAAATCCCGCCAGAAATACGTGGTGGAATCCATGGAAGATCTCTTGGATCAGAAAAAAGAACTCATAGATACATAAGGTACAACAGGGCAAGTTGGAACGGGTGGGGCAAAATGAAACACGAAGTTTTGAAATAGTTTTCAATACAATTTTGAAATTTTTCTTTCTCCGAAAGATTGTTTGAATCAAAAACTATGTGTTATGGCATTCAAGCTGTGTACCATCATTAGATAACATCATGTTAACCCGCTGTTTCATCTTGCCCCGGTGTACCTTATCAAAAGGAACTTCTTGAGGAATCCCCGAAAAATCTCTTTGAGGAGTCTCCGAAGGAACTGCTAGAGAAATTATCAAAAAGGAAATCCTTAAAAGAACTTTTTGACGAATCCAAGAAGAAACTTCTTGAGGATACCCGAAATTAATTCCTGGAGGAACATCAAAAGAAACTGCTGGAGTAATTTCAGTAGGAACTCCTGACGGAGAAATCTTGAAAATAATTCTCAGATCAATCCATGTAGGCATTCCTGGAGGAACTCCAGAAAGAGCTCCTGAACAAGTCTCAGAAAGATAGGAGGAATCTGAGAAGAAACTTCCGTAGGTAAATCAGAAGGTAGAAATTCTGATAGAATGCCTGCAGGAATTCATAGAGAAATAATATTCTGCAACAGGCGAATTCGCTGGCATTTTTTTACTAACCGAAGTTTACCCAATTGCCATATGTATAAAAATAAATAAATAATAAGTAATATATAAAATAAACGGCTATTTTAAAGTGATGGAGACGCATGGTCAATAGCCTGGGACACGGTTATATGAAGTAACAGAAATTTTCTTTCCTGTATGATTTTCGGATGCCCATTAAGTCCAATAGGTATTACCTGTACCAAATATCAACTCGATTGTTGGAACTATATTCTAGCGCCGACAATTTCAATTTTACTTATCCTATTCAGCGTGTTTAAGGTTTCAGACGCCTATATGAGTCCTTTTATCTTAGTATGATGATTTTAATAAGATGCCAGAAACGATAAATACTGTCACTTTAAAAAATATATATAGCGCTTTTTCATAAAGGATACTCAAGTAAAATACGTTTTGCATGTATTAATTGTATCTGCTTTGATATCAGTAATTTTATGATGTTATCAAAGTCCATTTATTCGACAAGTCTGCTTATGGAGTCGTGGAACTATTTATCACTTCAAGTTTTTTTTATACATTGACGGAATTCCTTGTGTTTTTGCAATATTAATAGAATATTGTAAGAAAATTTACCACACAGAAAAACACAGAAATTATTGTTAAATTTCAATATTTTTCTATCACCTCACCAAGGCACATCCAAACCAAAGCTTCTCAATGCGACGACTACGACGGCATGGCATGCTCCGTTTCGAATCGATTCGTGTTTTGGGGAGGACTTGGAAATCGCTCGAATCGTTCCTCCCTGTTGCTCTCTCGTCTCGTAGGACGTTTGTTCGATTTCGCTCTTTTCAACCGCAGGAATGAAGAAACGAGAGAACGCTTTAGTTAGCGCAGCCAGCTGCGATTTCCTATACCTATCATTAAAATTGTCGACATACGATAGGAAAAAAACAAAAAGCAGTTTAATTCCCTGCCAAAGTGTTCGTAGATATGGTGCATTAGCCCTTATTTTTTACGCCTCGCTTGCATGTGTTACTCCTGATCGCGCGCCGCATGGCAATGGCTTCGATGGTAATGTTGTTTTAACCCCAATTGCCGATCGATATTCCTTTCCGCCGCTTATGCGGACGAAGATAGGTGCTTTGCATTGGCGTATCTAGGATTTTTTCCTAGGGGGTGCCCAGGGGGTGCCAGTTCCAGTGGCTTCCAGATTGTTTTGTTTTTGCCTTTCTCGTACACTAAGTGTACTGGAAAGGCTATATGTTCACTCCGAAAACGATTTTTTGATAGAAGGCCCGGAGGGTCAAGTCACATATACCAATCAACTCAGCTCGACGAATTGAGGTGATGTCTGTGTGTGTGTGTGTGTGTGTATGTGTACAAAAAAACTCACATCACTTTTTGGCAGTAAACCTCAACCGATTTTAATGACCGACGGTTCATTCGACGCGGAATCTGGTCCCATTGTTTCCTATTGAAAATGGTTCGGATCGGTCCAGCCGTTCCGGAGTTATGGCCATTTACGTGTTCCGGACCAGTACCCTTGGAAGGGGCCATACATAAAAATGTAACAAACACATACATGCGACACATCAAACTGCGGCATTTTCGATACCCTGATGAACAGTTAGCAAGAAAACAGTCTCAGACCATATCTAAGCCGGTAGTGTTCCGGAACCCGTTCCAGGTGTCACGCCGGAAGTGGCCAAATATAAAAGTGAACCAAATCCATGCATGTGCCACATCAAACTGCAACATTTTCGATAACCTGATGAGCAGTTAGCAAGAAAACAGTCTCAGACCATATCTGAGCCGGTAGTGTTCCGGAACCGGTTCCAGGTGTCACGCCAGAAGTGGCCAAATATAAAAGTGAACCAAATACATGCATGCGCCACATCAAACTGCGGCATTTTCGATAACCTGATGAGCAGTTAGCAAGAAAACAGTCTCATACCATATCTGAACCGGTAGTGTTCCCGAACCGGTTCCAGGTGTCACGCCGGAAGTGGCCAAATATAAAAGTGAACCAAATCCTTGCATGCAACACATCAAATTGCGGCAATTTCGATAACCTGATGGACAGTTAGCAAGAAACCAGTCTCAGACCATATCTGAACCGGTAGTGCTTCGGAACTGTTTCCGGGTGCTCCGCCGGAAGTGGCCGTATATAAAAGTTGACAAAACTTTTGCATACAGCACATCAAATCACAGCTTTTTGGACAACTTGATGACCTGTTATTGAGGAAGAAGGCTAAGGCCACATTATGGACTGTCAGTAGTACCGAAACTAGTTCCAGGTTTCCCTCCGAGAGCGGCTAAATATAAAATTGAACCAAACCCATGGCTTTTTGGTAACCTAATCAACTTTAGCAAGCAAATAGGCTCAGACTATTTAAGAGACTATCGGTAGTGTTCCGCAACCGGTTCCGGGCCGGAAGTGACACCAAACCCATGCATGCGATAGCTCAAATTACGGCTTTTTAGGTAACATGTTGAACAGTAGCAAGAAAATAGACACAAGCCATATCAGTGTGTTATGGAACCGATTACGGATGCCCACCAGAAATGACCAAATGTAAAAGAGCACCAATACATGCGGCATATCAATGACTTATTCAGTAACAAGATAACGGTTAATCAACAAATGATCTCAGACCATATTTGGGAGAACCAGTAGTGTTGCAGAACTGGTGACAAGACGAGTAACGCGTCGGAAGTGGTAAAATATAGAAGGGAACTAAACCATAGCGGCGTTTTTGATAATCTGATGAACGGTTAACAAGAAAATAGTCTCAGGCCACATCTAGAACTTGTAATAGTATTTCGAAATCGGTTGCGGGTGTTCCATCGGAGTGATTTAATAGAAGTGAACCAAAATCATGCTTGCGATACATAAAATCGCGGCTTTCAAAAAATTGCCGAACGGTTAGCAAGAAAATAGTCTCAGATCACATTAAATTTCGGCTTTTCAGGTAACCCGACAGTTCACAAAAACATAGTCTCAGACCATATTTTACACAACCGGAATCGGTTGCAGGTATCCCGCCGGAAGTGGTCAAACGCAAAATTTAACAAAACGCATGCAAGCTGCATATCAAATAGGGGAATTATAAAGTTTAACAAAATAAATGTCAAAGCGATAAATCAAATTGTGGCTTTTTTGCTAGCATGTAAAGTTGGGTAAGATTATAAGATTATACATGCAAGAGAACAAAATCGTGACCAAAGCGATCTCTTCAAATCACACCATTTCAGATTCCTGCGGTGTAAATGTATAGTAGGAAGGATCAACGTTTTATGGAAAAAAAATATAATTTAATCGCATCAACACCTTGGGGACCGTTCATAAACCACGTAGACTTTTTTGGGGGAGGGGGGGGTGGTTCTGGCCAAAGTCTACGCTCCATACAAATTTCAAAATTTTTGTATGGACGAAAGTCTACGAGGGGGGAGGGGGGGGGGGTGTCTGAGATGGCCAAAATTTGGTCTACGTGGTTTATGAACAGCCCCTTATACAGTTTTTCAATATTCAATCTCCTTATGCTTTTAACATTACTGCTCACAACTTTGGTGCGGCTGGTTGAGCCCTCACTTTTCATATTGCGATTGAAATTTGAATGAAATTCAATAATTTGAATGAATCATGTTACCAATGATAATAAAATATAGCCTAAAGCGTGCTGATATAAACATTGGCGAAGATCACAAAGTGATCTGCGATTGTGAATAAAGTTAACCTTCTTCATACATTAGCTGACGCTCACCCCGCTGCCGTAGTGGATGGAATGGGCTCATAATGACCCCAATACACGACTAGGGTTATGGTGGTCAAGCAGTCAACTGAGAGGTCTGATATTTTTCAGCTCTGTTTTGCTGTTGAACATAACATCGGAATATGTATCATCAATAAGTTTCAAAAATCGATGATGGCTTTGTTAAAATTGTTGCTTTTCTATATGAAGTGTTTTCAGGATTCAGGAACATTTTGGCTAACGTCGACGAAAATTTCATGAGCACATCTTCGACGAGAAAGGCATTATCACCACTAGGTGGATTAATCTGGTTTTTTTTTGTAAAGGGAAATACCGATCCACCCTCAATTTCTTAGTATTAATTATGGTAAACGCGCTGTATTATAAAGAACATTTTTTTTTTGAAAATCCAAACCGTTGTACTGATTTAACACTTTCTCCGTCATGTGAAGTTTGAAAACTCGATTGCGTATAATACATGGAATTTGCATTTTCAGTTTGAACTTAACAATTATCGCGACAACCTCTTTTCTTAGAGGATAGAAAACAATCAGGTCCGTAAAAATATATTTTCAGAGCAATTATTAGAAGTGTAAATCTCTTAAACTATTATAAAATAACCACAAATTTGCGTGTAACTTGTATTATAGTGCCGTACTGAAGCTTCACGAACATTGTATCAATCCAGTTGAAACCTGAAATTTGGTGCGAGCGAACTTCGATTTTTCTCTTCGGGGTTCTGATGCTCACACCAAATTCCAATTTCGACTGGATTGATATTATATCTGGTGAAGGGAATGGTGTATAAAGCTAAAATTTTGACTTACGTTAACCCTTTGGAGCCGGAGGGGTCATATATGACCCCGGCGATGAAACCGAGCATAACAAACGTGTTCGACACGAGCGAGGTTGCGCCGACAGCGTCCAAAAGGTTAAACCAACATTGTAGTAATCAGTCAAACTTTCAGCTCCGTACATTTCGGATAATTGATTCTGGTTTATACGTATAACACAAGAAATTTGTGTTCTCGGCAGAACATTCTTTTGGTAATTCCTCAGGAAATGTTTCTGTCAATTTATTTGGAAATTGTTTAGCAATTTATTTCAATTCAGACTTCTTTTGGTAATCTCTCAGTAATTTCTTTGGGTTTGGTAAATTTATTCGGTTATATCTTCGGATCCTCTTCGGCAATTTTTTAAATAATTTATTTGGTAATATGTTAGAAATTTGGTACGAAGCACCTTTCACGCCTCCTTAAAAAAAATATTGGCAATTATTTTGGGAATTTCTTTGGCAATTCCGTTAGGAGTTTATTTTTCTTTTTTCATTTCATTCGAAATGTGTTCTCGGGATTTCCTTTGCCAATTTTTTAAGAGTGTTTCAAGCATTGTTTTGTTAATGTCAGAAATTTTATTGATATTTGCTTTTTTTAAATTCTCAAATTACTCTTCAGGCAATTCCTTTGGGAATTCTTTTAGTGAAGCCTTTGGTGATTCATCCGACAATAACTCTGGGAACTTCCTTACATTTTATTTGGAAATGTCTTCGGCAAGTCATTCTACTTTTTTTGGTATTTTCGTCGATTTATTTGGACTTTCATTATCTATGCTATTCAGTGTTCCTTCGCCAATTCCTTCGAGAAGACCAATATTTCCAAGAGAAATTTCTGCAAGAATCTCTGAATAAAATCTCTGAAGAAATTCCTGGAAGAATTACCGGAGAAATTGCTGGATCAATCTCTGCCGAAATTTCTTGTATGTACAACCCCATCAAGAAGCCGAAACATCGGGAGGCATCCAAAAAGGGGGCCTAGAGAAATCACTGTATAAATAGATAGAGGTATTTTTGGAGGAATCCATGGAGAAATCTGTTCATTGTTCTTATCAATATGTTGAAATGGTTTTCGGCTTATGCAGTCGGAAGACCAGCTAAAACGTTATTTTTTAATTTTAATTCGGATCAGAATTAAAAAATAACGTTTTAGCTGGTCTTCCGACTGCATAAGCCGAAAACCATTTCAACATAAGTTTTCACAGTCGATAGCCCCCTAACTACCGTTCTTATCAATATCCAAAACGCGTATAACAGTTATATAAGTATTATGCCTCTCAAGAAAAATCAGAATATGGCGATTATCTGCCTCTGGCTTCTGATATTAGCGCGACAGTCACTAATCATAACAGCGTCACCAGATTTAAAAGTATATAATTCCACTATATGGGGTTTGACAGCAAGAACACTAATTCCACTGAGCTACTCTTGCCGTTCGTCACAAATACATTCAAAAACATCTGTCACTTCGCGAAACACACGTGCTTTTGTTTTTGGCGGGAACACTTTTTCTTTTGTTTTGCCTTGCGACTGTCATGCGGCGGTATGCCTTGCGAGCGTACGACCACCGCAGGACTCTAATAAAAGATAAGCGCGACAATAATTCCAGGTGTGCTTAAGTTTTGTTCAAATGTGCCATTAATAAATATTGGAATTATTGTGTGAAGTTTTAAATAGGGTCCTAAAATGGAAAATATTTTCCCGGTTTTGCTGCATAACACGAAGGAGCATGCTTTTCTGATCTCAATGGTAATTTTTCCGAGTTTAAACAATGACAGAATAGTTAATAAACTCAAAAATAAAATAATGGTGAGCAGGTCTTGTTTGACATACGAGGTCAACCTTGACGTATCGAAAGTGAAACGGCGGGTTGCAAAAGACATCACATTGGCTCACTTTTGACAACAAATGTTCCTGTTTGACATACACGGTAAACAAAATTTACCCTAAATTGAGTGGTAAACAAGGAGCGTTGCAAAAATTATTAAAATCTTTGAAAATATATTTTACGGGTTTTACCTAATAGGAATACTTAAAAAATGAGTAAACATTTCGTTTTAATCAATGCTCGATCGAATTATGCAGAAATTGAGATAGGCCCTTAGGAGCCTATTTGAGGTGCCTGTCAAGGAAAAATTCTAGGGGGTGCCAAATTTGTTCTAGGGGGTGCCAGGCACCCCTGGAACCCCCCCTAGCTACGCCAATGGTGCTTTGTATTTTTTATGCTGTTTACACTTTCACCACCACCATCGGGTTGTTTTCCAGCTGGGGTGGATGATTCCACCCTACAGCCCCGGCAGAGGGGTGCCACCACTCATCGAAGGGTGATTGGAAATCGGATTTGGTGTTTTTTTTTTCCTGGATCGAAAATTGTGAAGGGTACCGTTTCTAGAAGAAGGTTATTGCGTAATCACGCTTCGAAGAATCGACTACTGATGATGGATGGGATGATGCCGGAGTTTCATATAAAACAGTTGTCGAGCTCTGTCTCCGACAAAGGCCTTGGCTGCGACAATTGCGTTTTATTTGCTAAAATGATACATTGCTCAATGGTACCCGTGAGCAGGGTGCAAAATGTTCATAGTCATTGACTGAAAACAGCACGAATTTGAATGATTCTGCACTGAACATTCAAAACAAACAAATTCATTTTCGCTCTCCCTCTTCACACAGTCAGTCAATTCGTAGTCATTGAATATGAAGCCGATCGAGAAATATCTTCATAATTACCTACGTTTATGGCTACGATTCCTTCCAAAAACACTCCAAAACAATCAAATGGGAAAAGATCTGTGTAGAGCACCGTAAAATGTAACCGAAACGTTAATATTTTATCAGTAATTTAACACTTTGTAAGATGTTTACAAATATTCATTGACTTTCATTCAGTTGACAAATGAGTATCGAGCAGCTGAATATGAATATGCAGGCAAGTGAATGAAAATTGCCGCACGGTGAACTTCAACTCGTCTGCTCGAAAATTTTGCGCCCTGCCCGTGAGCTCGAGTACAAGCGAACAGTCGTGCATAGCAACGAAATAAATTTAATTCCCAGTGTCGCCTACTTAGTTGTGTCTCTGCCTCCATCCGTCCATCGCACACCCGGTTGGCCTCGGACGGAGAAAAGGTACATTTTGTTCCTACTCGATGAACTCTTCTACATAGCCTGTACGCGCGTATATAAGCCCACTGCGTTCGCCGTCGTCAACAAAGGCCTATGGTTAAAAATCGTGATGTGACAAAAATTATGCTTTGTTACCAGCAAACCTACTTTTGCTGATGACGACTGACTGCTGATGGGTAGTTGTGTATGACGAATGCGTCTCGACGAGCGCTTTTGTCCCGGATTCTGGTTCGTATCCACCATCCATCGCACCGGGGCCACTTCTGCTATAGCTGCTGGTGGATTTGAAAATTGTTATACTAATTCATGGTGATTTGCCTCAGCAAATGAGAATTGGTAATTGGCCTTTGCCGGCATTCGAGGATGGCTTGAATACAAATTAATTGGATTTATACTACGACTGAAGAGTATTTTCACGCTACTGGGAAGATTTGCAAAAGAGCTACTACATCACATAAGACCTTGAGGATTACCCTGTATAATATACAGTGTATATGCACGAGCAAGAAAATCGATAGTGTTGAATCTTCAAGGAGGGCGCTTTAAAAGATGTTGTTGGCTTTTGCAAATACTGATTACTTGACTTGTAAATTGCAACTTGTAAATTTTCTCCAAATTACTGTTTTAAATTAGGTGTTTGAGAAACTTTAAGCGGCACCAAACAAATATTCTTTACATCAATAATATACACATAAATAAGCACATAACCACAATCGTAGTTGCTACACTGCGATTGATAAGAACATCCAAAACTGCACAGGAAATCAATGAATTGTGCTTGGGACTACCCTAACCATTCTCAATGTAGATATTTTGAATTGCACTATCATCTACTTAGTGTCCTTTGAGAAATTCCACAGTTATTAATTGGTAGGTTATTTTGCCAGCTATTGCAAAAATTGTATGTATTGTGTGGCATGGCAAGCACAATGATCCCATATGCTACTAAAGAGGATTATTAAATTTTCCGGCTGGAACGTGCATCGAGCATACTCTCTCTATTGGCGATGTAAAGCTTTATCTATCATACTAAGTGGAAACCCGAGCACTACCATAAAAAGTCAATAACAACGCCGACCACGTCCTTACGGTAATAAGGAAGACAAAAAAAAGTTAGTTCGTTAACCTTAGCAATGAAGACCGTGGAACACACAGTATCTCCACAGATGTCTCGGGAAAAAACATTGCTGCGCATCTCCTGGGATTGTCAAATCAGTTGTCCTTGGGCTTTGACTTAGGCTAACATGGGGTAGTACTCAAAACCGGGGCAAAACACCCTCACGCTGAATGACCACAAAAGTCGAAGGAAAAGCGTGGAAAACAATGATTTTCATCATTTGAAAAGATTATCTAATTTGTTGTGCTTTTTTATTAATTTAAGCGATTCCTCATTGATTATATCTCTTTCGTGAAGAACCAGCACAATTGTGCTGTTGAGCGGTAACAGGTTAGCATATTTTTTCATCTGTTTAGAAATTGTTTTAGGTGATGTAAACTGTTTCCATAATTCAGTCATTACTTGTATATATATAAACAATCTTTTGTTTATGTTGCCTGTGGGATTTACCACAACAACGTAAACAAAAAGTGGATAAAACCGTAAAACATGAACAAGTTTTATCTGTCGCATATTTTTTATTTCGATTTATCAGAAATCGAAAGATAAAGAGTAGTTCTTTCAAATGAGGAAAAATAATTGTTGTTTTGTTGGGAAATCTAAGAGTTCTGGAGAGCCAAAGCTAAGCCGTTTGTGTGGAGATTTCACTTATTACCCATTAACTACCACCCGCCTCCTTCACCATCCATTATTGCTGCCATAAATAGTAAGATGGAGCCCCATGGTACCCCATTTGAATTTTTAGCGGGAAATGTCTGAGGTCGTTTTGCCTCCAACAGTTTTTCAGCACCCAAAACGAAACACTATTTAAAATTGTTTATTTGATTCGGTAATACGAGGGCCAAAAGTTGGCTGCTCTAAGTCAGAGTAGTAAACTATCTTTCAAAACGGAGGACAGTCAATCAGCATAATAATAGCTTTTTGACCACGTTTGCTTAGGGGGTGCACCTTCCCCTACCAAATTCTAACAATGTCAGCCTTAATGAAACGCTGAAGCAGCGCTGAAGGTCAACTTGGTGACCCCCAATAGCAACTAAACGCGTCTAGGATGGGCGATTTATGGATAGGGCATGCAGTCAACATCGGGAAAACACGAGAAATAAAAGAGGTATTAGAGGAGTCGACTAAACAAACTTGACAGACTTAATCGGCTTTGAAATAGGTTTACAGTGGCACACAGTAAATTCCCAGTTATCGAAAAGACACCAAAAACTTCAAGTTTCCGTACAACCCAGTCAGTCCGTGTATGTTTAGTATATACATATATGTATAACAACTTTTTGGTATCGGTTCAAATATATATGATGCGTTTAAGTAAAATTTACGAAATTCTCGATTGACTCTATAAGGACACGCTCAGATTCCGCTTGAAACAAATAATTAGCGTCCTCTGATTTGTTTATGCGTATCGTTCCTGGTATTCGCTCAGCTTATTGCTTATGTTTCACTGGCAACCATTCCTGAAACCTATTGACGAACATTAGGATGATCCGATAATGAATAATAAGATAATTTTAGATTTGAGCATGTTATTGTACAACATCTTTTTGCAAATAACGTTGTAAAAAGTTTAACATTTTAGTTGGCTAAAGTATGCTAAATGGCCTACTTTTCACCCGTAATGCAAGTGTACCGAGAAGTACTACTTTTTGGCACTCTCAAGAGTGCTGAAAAGTAGCACTTTTCGGCACCTTTGCTCGTACGCACTTTTTACTTACCACCATGCCTTTCGTAGATTCAACTTTTGCCTCTACATCTACAGAGCAGCTCGAATCCTCTCGAATCCAAATCAGGACGATTTAAATTCCGTTTCGAACTACAAAGCAAGTGTAGAGGCAGCTGATGAATCTGCTTTTGCTTTTGCCTGCGCACAACTGTTTGACAACGGGAACTCGATCATTAGTGACGCCTCACGTGACGCCTACTACACCATGGCCTACCTGATCAAACAAAAAAAAAAAAAACTACGCCGAAAAGCATGAGCGCACGCACGTGGTTCCTACTGATACATGTGTAGCTAGAAAAGATCGCACTAAGAGTATTCGTGATTACAAAAAAAAAAAGCTTTGTATGCAACTCGTTGAAAAACTCGATTTTTTCAACTTGTTGCATAAATGACTATTAACTAACTATTAACTAAATTTGGCGCAATTGATCACACGTCTGCTTCATAAGTAGATGGTCATTGATTCGATCCCGGCCCCGGCACTTTTGCCAGTTGCTCTTTCCCATGAGAGCAGCTGACACTTACCCACTTCTTAGGCCATGGCTGAAATGGACACGGAAACTTAGACATCGGCATACGGCAACTCATAATGGACCCCCAATTGGACTGTAAAAAGGAACAACCAACAGCCACACATCAACATCCTCGTGCTCATTCTATCATGATAGGATGGAAAGTGAAAGCAGCACAACGGTGACCAGTTCGATATAGAAGAATTTATATAGAATACATTAAGGCGCTGTACAAAGTGTAATTACAGCTTCCAATTGGAATCGCTTACGCAGTGCCCTAGTGGACAAAAAGAGCTGTAAATTAGGTTAAGTGGTTGAAGAATAAAAAAAATCTAAATTTATTCCACATCGACCGGAATCACACTGGCATCTGCACAATTACACAGTTATCAACAACTACACTTTAAGGAGAAACTAGACAAAATTTGGTTGATTTCGGTGAAGCAAAACAAAAGTTACGCAACTTTGAAAATGGCACAATAATTACCGACTCACACCTTATTCGTACCTTAAAGGTCTCCTGCACACTTGTTACGGCCAAAGCATAGCAGGCGCACTGAAGGCATTGTTGGTACAGGCACAGACAAACAGACGTAACTCTTAGAGGAAATTCATTAAAAACTTTTGCCCGGTGTCATTTTCATGAGCACACTGCAACCTGTTGGTAAAACTGTGCGCGACACTGTCGGCCATGATGGATTTCGATTTGACGTTTTGCTGACACGCACACTACTACACAAATCGACTGTAATTTCCGTTTGCATCATTCAGCAATGTGTACACTGATAAACGTAAAAGCTATCGAACCCTAGCGCTTCTGATGGAACGATCGCGCAAATCAAATGAAATTTGAATTGATCGTTAAATACATGTGCCAAGCCGTCTTGAAGAGCGTTACGTCTGTTTGTGTGTGGTACAGGTATGTTCCGTATTTGTCACTATCCGATTTCGTCAACGCATTATTCCGTTTTTGTCAACACTAACAGTTTTATAAAACAAAAACCTCTCGAATACTAATTATTCGTAGTTTAACAATATACCTGAGGCAATGCTTCCATGAATGCATTATAAGTAACCTCCCATTATGACGTAACAGACGTTCTGCTTCAGCTGTAAATCGAGTATAATTCAAGCTTCTTAATTTTACTTCTTTTTTGTGCCTTGGAAAAATCAAACCAATTCATTTTTCAAGTTTTAAACAAGTACATAGCTAATCATGATTGGCAATAATAGATGGAATGCGTATAAAGTCATCAAAGGACGGACTCGATTATCCGGGACATGCGAAAAAAAAATCACTCCTAATAATCGAGCTTGTTTCATTTACTTAGCTTATTGTATCAGGGCACCTTTGTTGGTGTCTGCAGGATATTTAAGAAAGGATATCCTTCTAGAGATCCTCTTTCTTCTTTTTTTTCTACACTTTATGACCCTACGTTCCAACTGGAGCTAGGCCTGCCTCACTTCAACTGAGTATTCTTTGAGAAGGTTAATGTTTTTTTTTGCTTGCCATTAGATGCTTGCCCCACAATATCACACGTTGCTCAGAAAGTCGAGAATTTTTATTCGGGATTCCATGTTTCGATTACTCCAAAAATGCAAAAAAAAATTTATTCCGTTATGTTCATATTTTTTACGCAAGCAGGCTATATATAAAATTAGGACAGAAGCCCGTGATGATTTTCCACATTTGGAAGGCTTTTCCTGCGCGTGAACATGGCATATACACTACCCACCATAAATTTGGAATCGCATATTGCAACACTCATACTGAATATTGCAGCACCCTATAAAGTTTTGCATCACCCTAAAATGTGATTATTTCAGGTCTTTGGGGCAGAAATCACCTATAATAGGGGTAAATGCAGCTCGTACCCACAACTTAATTGGTTCTAGGATTACTCCATTATTCCTCCTTATTTTGGGTGCTGCAATACTGAGTATTCCAACGATTCCATATTATTGGCGGGTAGTGTAAGCGATTGGACGCTGATTTATCAAGCCATTAACTACCATGCGCCGCCTTCTACAAGTTGTTTATTGCTGCCGTGAACAGTTAGATGGAGCCTCATGGTATTTCATTGCATATACCAAAGCGGAAAATTCCAGCGGAATTTTGACCGCATCTCAATAGGAATTTTACTAACAACATTTTTTTTTATCACCGAAAGCCACAGTACCTTAGTCTGACCGGTAAAGTAAGCATTTTAAACCATGCTTCATGAAAGTTGTTTGTTATAAAAGTTATAGCTGGATGCTGTTTTTTTTAAGTATTGGGCTGCAAACGTTTACATTAAAACGAATTTGGCCTCGGAAAAGCCTGCGGTTTCAGAAGAAGGCCTACCTTGTCATAGAACAATCTAGATTTAAAGTGACGTGGCCTTATCACCAGGGGTTCCCCAGGCATCTGGTCACGGCCACGGAAGTCTTACGAGTCGGTTAACTAACAGCTCTTTCCCCAGAGCTCTCAGGCTCTTCACTACGGGACTGATCAGGGTACAAAGATACGAACACCGTGCTTCACATTTTATACAATTTTATTTTTATCTTGTTCTGCGTGTGTGTGGCGCGTCTCGTGTAGAGTGTAGGCTGGCCAGCGACTACGAAATCGCGAACGGGTGCGAGATAATATGCATCTTGGCATGGGCTCGGAAACTCTGGCCAAAGATAATAACTGAGTGGCGTAACTAATTGTTCATCAGCGGTCATGCCGATATTTCAGTGGGGCTTGGCTACCTTTTCCTGGCTGACCAGGGTTTCTCAGCTGAGTACTAATGGATACTACATGTAGGATGGGGGTCTTAGGGTTGGAACACTCTCACGATATCATTTTAGTACCATACCTGGCTCGCATTTGCAATCTGCACAGCGCAGCGTAATTATTTTATTCAACTTAGCATTTACTTTGAAATTACTTATCAAAACTTTGGTTTGGTACTTATGAAAATTCGATCTCCGGAGAGTGAAGTTGGAAAAACCTGATCTCGTGCTCAAAGCCCTTTATAGATATTCCCAAGCTCTTCATCCTCCTCCAAAGGCATCTCGTGATTCCCTGCTCTCACATCTTATTCACATTTACAACGCCACTAGATTCAAAAACTCGTTTTTGCTTTTCTCTTATTATTCGGTTCGTAATCAGATTCCATGCCTTCTCCCAAATTTTAAACTAATTTTTTTTCAAAATCTACTAATGATGGTTAAATCATTTGATGGGCATCACCGCATTTTGCGGTGAAACGTAGTAGCTATGATTTCTGTGTGCTATTTTTGGCGTCATATGCAGCAAAGCAAGATTGTACGACATTTCCCCGAATACAAGTGCCTCGAATGCAGTTTCCCCGAAAGTTATTTCCCCGAATATACCATTTCCCCGAATAGAGTATTGCATCTGCCATTCAAGATTATTCGTGCCTCAGCTGACGCTCACCACGCTGACGAAGTACATGTGGGCCGGAATGACTCCAATGCACAACAAGGGGGGTCCGGTCATAAGGTCGAAGCACACTTAACCCGTAAACACCCGGGACGATCTACTTTTTGTAGAAATGCAATATCTTCTTTGTTTTAAAACATTTTACCCCGGATTTTTTTTATAGTCAAGGGGAATAGTTGTGCTAAGAAATGCATGGTACCTCCCCCCTTTGCACCCTCCCCCCTTTTGCGGGGAGCCGAAAATACGTGGCTTTTTTTTTGTATTTTTTATAAATTCTGCATGTTTTTGCTCAAATTTCATCGTTTTGCTAATCATCAATAGTTTTCACTGATCCTAGACATGCAAAGTATTACTACCCATCATAGTCTGTTGAAGTTTTGATCCCAGAGCTATTTTAAGGCCTCCAAAATACTCCGAAGTTTGTTACACAAATGTAACATTCTCAACCAAATTTTATGCACGATGATTGATCACAGAACATAGTCTACGGTACTCAAAAAGCCTCAAAACACCCCTAGAAAATTCACGGTACATGACTTGGGTGATCTAGGTCATCCAAACTACTCTGGAAATCATTTTCTTAAGATCTGAAACATCTACCATCGTTTGTGCTCACTCTGTTCAAGAAATTTATTCACGTTGATGTCCATTAGACCTCACTATGCTATGAGCAACTTGATATTGTGGTAGTTGGACATTCCGTGAAATACAAATGGCCTCCAATACACTTTGAAGTTTGGGTTACGATATCTACATACTGTATCATGCTTTAGTTGTGAAAAATATTCGTGGAATGTAGTCTTTACTGATGATGGAACCTCAGTGCACATCTATAATGCTTTTGGTACACTCATGGGATATTCCAGGCTTTCCAAATTATTCTGGAGTTAGGAACTTCAAGGCCTACAGGCTCTACTCTTGTTTTTCTTCACTCTAACGGCATAATTCTTTCACGAGTGTATCTGTTGCACCTTATTATATTACGAGTATCTCTATTTGCTGTTATTTGGGTGTCTGCTGGCATACAAATGGACCCAATGTATTTTGAAGTATAGGTCGCAATATTTGTAAACTTAGGATATTTTTATTGCAGCGAATGCTCGCGGAATATAATCTACGCTACTCTTAGAACCACAGAGTACAATTCTGATAACTTAGCAACATTCACTAGGTGATCTAGGTCATCCAAACTGTTCTGGAGTTAAGACCTTTAAGCTCTACAAGCTCTACTCTTGTATCTCTTTACTTTATCGATGTAATTCTTCCACGATTACCTCTGTTGAGTATTTCTTTGTGTTCCTTGTGCATCCACTGACATACAAATGATCTTTATGGTATTTGGAAATGTCCCAAGTTACCCAAGTTACCCAAGAACTCCTCTAGACGTTCCTAGGAAATTCTTCAGAAGTTCATCGTGATGTTCTCCAAGAATACTTCTACGAGTTTTTAGGGAATGTCTCAGGACTTACCGTGAAATTCTTCAGGAGATTTCCAGCAGTTTCTCGAAAATTTCATCAGGAGGTATTCTGGAATTCCTCCGAAAGTTCCTCAGGAATTCCTCCGAAAATTCCCCGAGGATTCCACGGAAGTCCCCTAGAATTCTTCCAAGAATCCCTCCAAGAATTTCAAAAACTCCTACTGGACCTTCCCTAAGAATTTCACCAGATAACCCTCTAAGATTTCTGCCAATAATCACTTCAGAAATTTCGCCTGAAATTCTTCCAGGGATTTTTCAAGAATTTTCTTCAAAAATTCATTTAAAAAATCTTCCAGAAATTCCTTTATGAAAACCTGCTAGATTCTTTAGAATGCCTCCAGAAATTCCTCAAGAAAATACTCCCGGGACAACTCCAGGGATTCCACCGAGAATAACTGCAAGGATTTCTCCAAGAACTTCTCCGAGACTTCTTCCAAGAATTCCTTCAATTTTACTCAAGGAAATATTTCAAGAATTCCTCCAAAACATTCTCCAAAAATTCCTCAAGGAATTTTCCCAGATATTCCTTCAAGAATCCGTCCAGGAATTTTTCCAGGAATTCTTTTAAGAAGTTCAACAGGAACTCTAATAAAAATTCCTCCAAGACCTTTCTCCAATATTTTTGTCAAAATTCCTCCAAGAATCTGTCCCAAAATTTTGCCAGGGATTCCTTTACAAATATCTCTGGAAATCCCTCCAGGGATTTTCAATAAATACCTTCAGAAATTCCTTCTGAAATGCCTACAGGAATACATCCAGGAATTCCTCCAAGAATTCCGTCGGGAAATCTTCCAAAAATTCGTCCAGGAATTTCTCCAAGATATCCACCAATAATCCACCAATAATTCCAACAATCCCTTCTAGAATTCCTATCCATGAATTCCTTCAGCAATACCTCCAAGAAATCTTTCTAGAAATCCTCCAAAAATCTCTCTAGGAATTTCTCCAGGAACTCCTTGAAGATTTTTTTCAGGAATACTTCCAGGAATTTCTTCAAACATTTCTTGAAGAAATGTCTGGAGAATATCCTAAAGCAATTCCTGGAGTACTTTCTGCAAGAATTCATGCAGTAATTTGTGAAGGAATTTTTAAAGAATTTTCCATGGAAATTCTTAGAGGAATTCTTAACAATTTGCTTGAACTGCGAGGAAATTTTGAAGTTATGCTTTTCAATTTTTATGTTCTGAAGGAATTCCTGGAGTATTTCACGAAGTATTTCCTGTAAGAATTCATGGAGTAATTCCGAATTCACGTTAGGTTTTTTCCGCAAGAACTGGAATTGAAGGAATTTCTGGAGAAATTCCTGTAGTAATTCCTACAGCAATTCCTGTAGGAATTCCTGCAGTTATTCCTGGAAGAATTCCTAGAATATTTTTTGAAGCCATTCCTGAGGTGTTTCCCGGAACAATTCCTAGATGATTTCCTGTAGTAATTCCTAGAGTAATTCTTGAAGGAACTCCTGGAGTATTTGCTGGAGGAATTTCGGAAATATATCCTGGAGTATATCCAGGAAGAATTCCTGCAGGAATCCCTGGAGGAATGACTGATAGAATTCTTGAAAGATTTTGAGGAGGAATCCCTGTGAGGACTTCCGGGAAGAACCTCTGTTGGAATTGCTGGAGGTATACTGGGATAATTTTGTGGAGGAACTCCTGGAAATATTTTTGGAGGACACCGTGGAGGAATTTCTAAAGGAATCCCTTGATGAATTCATAGATAAATCAGCAGTTATTCCAAAAGAAATTCCTGGAGGTATTCCTGGAGGAATTTCTGGAGAACTTAACTGGGAAACCCGGATAAATTCCCTGGAGAAATTCCTGAACTATTCCCTGGAGAAATTCCTAGGAAAATTCCTGGAGGAATCCCTGGAAAACTTCCTGGAGGAATCCCAGGATTAATTTCTGGAGGAACTCTTGAGAAAATTTCCTTGAGAAGTTTTTAGGGAATGCCTGGCGACATCTTTGGGAGACTCCCGTAGATTCCTCGGGGAATTTCTGGAGGAATCCCCGAGGAACTCCTGCAGGAATTTTAGAAAAGTTCTTGAAGTAATTCCTCCTGAAGGAATTCCAGCATAGCTCCTGCTGAAATTTTCGAGAAACTGCTGGGAAACTCCTGATGAATTTCACGGGAAGTCCTGAGGCATTCCCTAGGAACTCGTAGATGTTCTCGGAGAACATCACGATGAACTTCTGAGGGACTTCTGGAGGAATTTCAGAGGAACGCCTAGAGGAATTCTTGAGTAATTTCCGACACTTCCAAATACCATAAAGATCATTTGTATGTCAGTGGATGCACAAGGAACACAAAGAAATACTCAACATGTTATGAGATACAACAGAGGTAATCGTGGAAGAATTACACCGATAAAGTAAAGAGATACAAGAGTAGAGGTTGTAGCGCTTGAAGGTCTTAATTCCAGAATAGTTTGGATGACCTAGATCACCAAGTGAATGTTGCAAAGTTATCAGAATTGAACTCTGAGGTTCTAAGAGTAGCGTAAATTATATTCCGCGAGCATTCGCTACAATAAAAATATCCTAAGTTTTACAAATATTGCGACCCATACTTCAAAATACATTGGGTCCATTTGTATGCCAGCAGACACCCAAATAACAACAAATAGAGATACTCGTAATATAATAAGGTGCAACAGACACAGTCGTGAAAGAATTATGCCGTTAGAGTGAAGAAAAACAAGAGTAGAGCCTGTAGGCCTTGAAGTTCCTAACTCCAGAATAGTTTGGAAAGCCTGGAATATCCCATGAGTGTACCAAAAGCATTATAGATGTGCACTGAGATTCCATGATCAGTATAGACTACATTCCACGAATATTTTTCACAACTAAAGCATGATACAGTATGTAGATATCGTAACCCAAACTTCAAAGTGTATTGGAGGCCATTTGTATTTCACGGAATGTCCAACTACCACAATATCAAGTTGCTCATAGCATAGTGAGGTCTAATGGACATCAACGTGAATAAATTTCTTGAACAGAGTGAGCACAAACGATGGTAGATGTTTCAGATCTTAAGAAAATGATTTCCAGAGTAGTTTGGATGACCTAGATCACCCAAGTCATGTACCGTGAATTTTCTAGGGGTGTTTTGAGGCTTTTTGAGTACCGTAGACTATGTTCTGTGATCAATCATCGTGCATAAAATTTGGTTGAGAATGTTACATTTGTGTAACAAACTTCGGAGTATTTTGGGGGCCTTAAAATAACTCTGGGATCAAAACTTCAACAGACTATGATGGGTAGTAATACATTGCATGTCTAGGATCAGTGAAAATTATTGATGATTAGCAAAACGATGAAATTTGAGCAAAAACATGCAGAATTTATAAAAAATACAAAAAAAAGCCACGTATTTTCGGCTCCCCGCAAAAGGGGGGAGGGTGCAAAGGGGGGAGGTACCATGCATTTCTTAGCACAACTATTCCCCTTGACTATAAAAAAAAATCGGGGTAAAATGTTTTAAAACAAAGAAGATATTGCATTTCTACCAAAAGTAGATCGTCCCGGGTGTTTACGGGTTAACTACAGTACGTCAAACCGAAGTACGTTGAAAGCCGAATAGGTTGTTCAGCCGTCTTCCTAATTTTCTTTATGAAAGATGTTCAAATTTGTTTTTGAAGTTCTAGAATATGATTTGAGTTCCTTGGGTTTTTAACATTCCTCGAGTCTCGAGGTCAACCTCTCACATATAAATAAAGATAAGTGCAATAAACAGATCAGACTTGATCAAGATTCACAATCAAGTGTATCTTCTATTCTAATAACATGGAGCCTCGTAGCCGTGTGATTAGCGTCACCAAGCTTCCAGTCGCACCATGCTGTGGGGTGAGGGTTCGATTCCCGCTCCGGGCGATGAAACTTTTCGTGAAAATGGTTTCTTCTCCGTATCCACTGTTGCATGCTCCGTGTGTCCGTTGTCTAGTGTTAAATTTCGATCAGTCTGTACAGCCTCTGGCTGATGACGGTGTCCGTGTCTTTTTCAAAACATCACTCTTCCTGGCTGGTTTCAACCCCGGAGGCCAGCAAAATCATTACACGAGTTTCTTCGAGGGTCATTTGGCCGAATGCCATTTGCACTGTTTCCCACATCACTATAACTCGAAAAAACAGCCTATGTATCAAATAAGGATAAATCTCTGAAAAAATACTGGCAGTTTCAGCGTCAACTAATCTCTGAATGGAAAACTAGTTAGAATAGCCCACTCGTAAAAGAAGCGAATATGGAATCGTACAGACTAAAACTTAATTACTAATTCTGGTCAAAAAGAAGAGTGCTTTACTTAAAACCAAATCAAACAAATTTTAGTAACTTTTCGTTTCGAAGCCTATTAATACACATTAAAATTGAGATAATATAGTTCCTTCGTAGGCAAGCATACTTTACTTTATGATTTTAAAGATATTTTGCGTTTTCAAGAGCATTTTCATCGATTGAATATTCCAAAATAACACGAAAGAACAGCCCATGAAAAAAAAGAAGGGAAAATTATGATGAGCGCGTTCATAGTTGAGTGCCATATCATTTTTATTCAGTACACCAGAAAAAAAAAGACCTACATTTAAAAGAAGAGCAAACCTCATTGAAGCATCATGAATCATATGTTATCTCGAAAATTCCATGATAAGAAGGAATGCACAATATCAATGAAGTGTAAAACTTTCCATGATCTTGATGTCTTCATCCATTCCCAAATTTTCTCAAATCATAGGAGGTAAAAATGATTGAAAAGTCTTTATAAAGCCTGCACATTTGCACTCCTTGTACTCAAGCTAACTTTCCGCTACTTCGTTTCAATGACTAGTTCGGATAGTGGAATCAACAGAAAAATCATCAGAAATTAGTACTAAATATGTATAGTATAATAAATATTACAGAGAAACGGTCCGATCGGGGAATCGTTTTTCGGGGGAAAAACTTTCGGAGAAACTTCATACGGAGAACTGGTTTTCGGGGAAATGACGTACAATCATGCAGCAATGTCTGCTGCGAAGTTGGAGGGTCACTGTCACAAGTTTCTTCAGTTGGATAAAAACCAATAACTAATTAATGAGGCGTCCGATTTGAATGCGGTCTTCGGCAAAGTTGTAGCTGATGGAGTACCTAGGGGTACCAAAGTAACCAGAGTACCAACTAACCCAAAAGGGAACTTGAGGAAAAGCTACGGGCGATTGAACGAAAAACATCGTTTCGGCCTCTTTGGTCTTTGCTTCCAAGACTCAAGGCGTATTTAGAATGGAAGAACTTTTGGATGCTGGGAAAAAGAAAAAAAAAATAACCTTTTCATTATTATTATATTCGGGATTTTCATGATGGTAACCCGTATTCAGAAGCAGCGAATATAACGTATACATCACCGGCGGAACATATGGCGATGCGAACTATGAGGGGAGAAGCAGAAAGTCTAATTGACTCGAGAAGTGCTCTTCAAAACTGAGATATTCGGGAGTATCTAAAACCAACCGGAGTATTACGGGTAGATTCACACTTGGTCCTTTGATCCTACCAATGCCGTCGACTCCATGACTTCTTATCCACACTCAGATACTCACAATACTATAGTATCGTACCATGTTCAATCATTCGAGTGAAAGATCCGTAACAAAAGTTGTATTTGAACTCACTCCTCTTTTAAATCTTCATTGTGTGAAGCATCCACAAATTTATAATGTACTCATTAGTGTTTCCTCCTTTAAGAAAGATGTACATATCAACATTAACATGTCAAAAGCGTCTAACTAGTTTGGGTAAACAAATACCCCACGCATGTCGATACCCTTAGAAAGCGTGAAGATAGATCTTTCTGAAATCGGTATGCGTGAGTGAATCGAGATAGAATCTACAGCGACAAAAACATAAATAAAAAGAAAATCGCGTTAAGTACTGTTCCTTTGAATTCCACTAAGAATTTGCATTCTTTGACAGATACGTATTTCGACCTCAACTGTAAGTTCGTCTTTAGTGTCTTGGACTTGACTCGAGTCAAGTACAAGACCCTCAAGACGACCTTACAGTTGAGGTCGAAATACGTATCTGTCAAAGGATGCAAATTCTTAGAAGAATTCAAAGGAACAGCACTTAACGCGATTTTCTTTTTTACAGATATTCCCCTAACAAGCCCAGGTTAACCATCATCGACAAAAACATGTTTGTTTACCAGAACGAGTTAGAACCCTTTTGAAATGTTAATGCAGATACATGTGTAATCAAAATAGTTTTCTAAGCTGCTGCACCAAGTTTCCCGAAAATTCCAAGAAACGAACACGATTTGCCCCTTTATCTCGGTTGCAATGAAAACAAGAGCTTATTAATTAGCAAAGACCAGTGAGAATCGTGCAAAAAATCTCCATCGCAAAAAGGGGGCTGTGTCTCCCCATCAGCGCGTTGCGAGAGTAAACTGTTTTAATTAGTCGCACAAATAGTCTCTCGTCGGCTCGGTACTGGTGCTCTCTCAAGCGCGACTCATTTAGTGTGCAATTTTTGTTTCCGAGCCGACCCAATGGGGAAAATGCAACGAACTGGACGGGTGGGTGTGGGTCCACCGGAGGGCCTAGTGCTTCTTCTCCGTTCAACAGATCATCAACTCAACTCTATGAAGTCGGTATGCTATGTTCATCCCTTTCTGTCACACTGTGGGGCTCCACAAAACGTAGCATTGCTCTCGATCCGGCGTTTACGACAAACTGAGGCTTGGGGGGAGATAATTACTCTCATTTTGTTCGTCTCCCCAACTGACGACTACGAACGACAACGGATGGTGTGTCTGTGTGTGATTTTCATTTGCAGCTTTTCATCTCTCTTTTCCGCAAATTAAAACAACAACCACTGCCAGTATACTCTTGTACCCTCGGCCACAGTGGATGCCAAAAGTTGTGCCATGCTTCGCCAGTACACCAACAAATCTCCCCTCGGAGTGAAGCATAAAAGCCCCGAATGCCGTTACAAAACCAGCAACAACGAAATTATGCTCCGGCGTCGGCGATTCGCTTCGCTCGGTTTGGTGGTCCGCACTCGGGAGCAATGTTTTATGTGCTGGGAAGTCACGTGGAATGCCGCACTCATACTCTGTATGTATCGACGAGTGACATCCAAGCAATCCTTTTCCACCAACACCATCACGCGACTCATTAGGAGGGAAAGACCGAAGCATGCCATGCTGTCGCCGTTGCTGTTGTTTGCTCATCCTGGACCTTGGGCAAGGCTATCTTGATTACTCGACGCCTTTCATTAACAAAAATTCTACCGTACGTAGGTACATAGAGGGAGAAACGACTTTTCTCCTTTCCGGCGAGAATTAATGAATGAAACAAAGAAAACCAAGCACACAAAAGAAAGGCGACGAGAACTGTTTCTTTTTTCGGCCTTTATCGGTGTGAATCGTCTTGGCGCGCTCGTGCTACAGCCCTATCGGGCCGTAACTCAACCAAAGCAACCAACAAGTGGCCGCCCGAACTGTGGACTGGACTGGACACGGAAGTGTGAAACATTAAAATGCCGGACCGGACCCGTGTAAACATTAACGCTTAATTAATTATGTTGTACGCGTCAGGCTGTTTTTTTCGTGGATTTTTTATTGGTCTGGCTGACGTTATCAGCGATTGCTGTCGCTGAGTTTATTAGGGGCGTAGGGTGACTAGTTTGATACCATGGAAGTTTTTATTTGCATTTTTTCATGCAAATTTGTCTACATGATTGCATGCTAAGCATGAAAAGCTGGTGTAAAGATCAGCCATCGTTTCGGAAGACCCAGCAATATGTGTATGTTATCCGCGAAGCTGACACATTGACCGAGTTTCGTAAAAATTGTAGCCTATCGTTTGGCACCGACAGGATTCAAATGAAATGGACTATTATTTATGTACGGCCGAAGTGCAAGTTCTCCATCCTGGGCGATTACCCGCTATCACTATGACCCGATATTATCATTGATCCAAAGTCTTTGGGGTCTCCAAGTGGTGAAATTTGCTTCCAGATAGACCACGCTGGTCATCGGATGATATTTTTCATAGATATTGATACAATGTCATAGATGTGAGACTACCGAGGTCCAAAATTTGACTAGGATAATTATCTTGTACTTGTAGTCGAGTGCGGCTTTTCAGCGAAAAGAATCATGCGTTTGAATATCCAACGCTTGTCAGCCAATGGGGTTTTGCCAGGGGGATGACGGTCTTTCGAATCAGCAATCCCAGCATTCGATTCAACATGGCGTCCAATGTTTTTTTTATTTTGTTACTTTGTTCGTGGCATATATGCGCTTGAAACATCGACACTGCTTCGCTGCTACATATGATATCGTGCAAAGTGATAAAAAAAGAGAAACAATCGTCAAAAACAACGATTTTGTGTGAAAAGTGTAGTTTCGGAAATAAGCACTAGCAACACTCGTGTGCCACACAAACGAAAACCAGGAATAAGTTAGGGTGAACCGACCAAAAAGTGGATGATGTTACTGTTATAATATTTTTCAATAACTTATTATGTTATAAACTAGATGCAGGATGATGTTAAAATAACTAAAACTGTAACAAATGCAAAACTGGACTTATCAAGATAATAATTAATTTTGTTATAGTCAGATCAAAATTATAACAGAATGTGATATGAATATTAGCTTCAGGGTTTCTAGCTTCCATTAAAATGTGATACAATTTTGTAGTATGTTTGTCCAAATATCGAAGAATCAAAACTAATTTATATTACAATAAGTTGTCAAACATCATTTATAACATAATGTGATACATTTGTGTTACAATATTTCAAAATCACCAAGGATGTTGAACATGATTATATCACAATGAGTCACGGCACAATGAGTTATAAATATCGTGGTTTGTTATAATTATGTTATATCTTTGTTAGAACTTTCTAGTCGGGAATGTACCGAGTTTGACATCTGTGTAACCCCACTGGGTTTTGCTGTACAACACTATCAGAAGATAGGAGGGATCTATGGATCTGGAGATGTCAACAGTTGAGAAGAGAGTTTATCCATGAAAGGCGCCGTCCACAAATTACGTAACGCTCTAGGGGGACAGGGTACGGCCGAGTGTTACAGCCCATACAGAAATTTTAGGATTTTCATACAAAAAAGCGTCAGGTCGGAGGGGGCGGTACAAAGTGCTCAAGACACTATAACTTGTAAAATAAGAGCAGCCAAAAAAGGAAACATTATTTATTGCATTGTAACACTATAACTTGAAAGACCAGCTGATGATTATAAGAAGGAAAAAAATCTGTTAAAATCAGTGAAGAGAATTGTCAGACAAAATAGGCACAAAACAAGCAACAAAGAAGGCGCAGCGATTACTCTTTATTCCAACTGGGAACAGATAATGACATGATCTCGAAAATTTTTGTTGCAGACAAAACAGAAGCTGAATTTGTTGCGTACTTTTCAACTCGTGAATAATCAATTATTACCAACCCAAAATCGAAACTTTTTGATGACACATCTTCAGCAGCGTTGCAGTGTTTACCGACTCGAAGTTGCCGCTCGAAAATCGCAATGCAATGCTTAAAAATCTCTAAACTCGTGCTGCATGATCTTGATCCTTTTCTGTTCAAGTTGGGACAAACCTATGTCGCATTGGATAGAATGTCGCAACAAATGCAGGTTGCGACATTGTCGTTATTGTAGCGCGATGGTTGAATTTTGATTCACTGGTTAAAATATTACCAGTCGCAATCCCAACAAATTCCTTAAAAGAAAAACTAGAAAGAAGAGCCTACGTTTGAAACAAGGTTGCACATCTGATGATCACATTAGCAGTAAGAATGCCTTACTACTAGGACACTTTTTGGCATTCTTACTACTAATGTGATCATCAGATGTGCTTCCTTTTTTTTCAAACATAGGCTCAAATAAGGAAGATCTTAGATGAACATTTGGTTTACTACTTGGTGCACAGTGAATCACCCAGAGCGAATCTCCAGATAGGCTAATAGAGGTATCCGGTCATTTGACTGAATGCCGTTTGGCCGAAAGAGTCGTTTGACCGAAGGCCGTGTGGCCGAATTATGATCAAAAGAATTTAGAGGCGTGCTCAAACTCTAGATCAGAGTTTAAAATTTTCATTTTCAATGAGTGAAATTCAACGTGAATTTTTGAAGATTCTCAACTGAGGGATCGAAATAAAATTCATTTTGGTGAATGAACTTTTTCAACCTATTCATTAATTTTGCTGTCACTGACAATTTTCACTGAGAAATAAAACTGGACCGTAACTCCCTATTATACTTCCAATAACCTCAAAACTTGTGTATAGTAGTTAATCAGAATATTATTTATGTTCTCTATTTGTACATTAAGTCGGAGTGTGCGTCTGTTAATAGAAATTGGACATTTTACGACGTGCGAAAAAAATATTCGTGACAGAGAATTGAATGAAAAAAGATAGGCATTCAGCTGACAATGGATGTGGCCAAACACGAATGAAAAAATGAGAATGTCAATCTTCACTTTCAATCTTCGAATTTTTTACTCTCTGCTCTACATAACATCCTAGCTGCCAATATTATCAACAGAATTATTTTCTTCTTTTAATCGTAGGCTATTCCTTCTAGTTTTACCATTAAAGGGTTAGTTGGCATTGAAACTGCGTTTTTATTTTTTATTTTTTTGTCAGAGATACTTTATTTTGTTCTTTCTAGTTATACTGATATAGGCAACAATGGTATGATCACTTAAGTTCATCATTCCTTTTTCGGCCAAACGGCATTCGACCAAGTGGCATTCGGCTAAATGACTCAAAGAAAACTCATGCGGGGTAATTATTATTACTATTATTATTAGTTTATCAAAGACACACTACCACTAGAGTGGCATTCGTGTTGAAATTCGTGGTTATGTCCAAAAGACGTCAAAAAGGCCCTAAACGAGTTGAAAAACAGCAGCAAGGCTGCTGGGAAGGACCAGATCTTTGTCGAACTTCTTTGCCGCGGAAGCTGCTGCATCAAACAATCCATCCTACACATTCTTAACCCTAGTAGAATGTCGGGGTCAATATGACCCAGACAGGCCCGCTGAGCGTGCACTGACTGCGCCGTTGTGGTGTGCCTGGCTTAGGATCCTAGGAGGGTTAAAATGATAAGGAAGCATAAAGAATTACCCACAAGCTGGTTCAATGATTAGAGTGTGCCAATAATAGAAGGATTTTCTTTTAAGATTCGGCGTACAAGATATTGTCGCGTGTCCAGTTCAACACATTGAGACGTCTTGAAGAATACTTCGTCGGCAAATACCGTCTTGCTTTTGTCCGACCCTCACAAATGTTTTACCAGTGGATGATAAATTTTGGGAGTATAACTAGCAGACTCACCATCTGTTTATTGTTATAATCAATAGCGTACTATTAAAAGAAAAGAAATGAACTTTGGCTGATAATGTCAGAACAAAGTTTTCTAGCATAACTAGTTAGGCTAATATTCTGCAGTGCTGGATTTTGCAATGTTTACCTACAGCAAAAGGAAAGAGAGGAACAGGGAAGAAGGGAAGAAGGTCATAATGAGGGAGCAATAGAAGGTGTAATGACGACTTTAAATGGGTTCCGGAGGGTTTCAGAGAATTTCGAAGGGTTTCAAAGAGGTTTTGGAGGTTTCATGGGACTGGTAGTTGTCAGTGGCATTCCGGGAAGCTCAGGGAGTGGCACACGCCTACAGGTATAAGTGAGTGTGAAAATTGTTAAAATAAAATCTTCAGCAATTCTTTTAGACATTTACCGATGATCGTTAATGAGTTCTCCAGAATGTTTTAAAGAAATATTTCTAGGAGTAAGTACCTGGAGAGGGTCTTCCAGTTCTTCCATTCCTTTCTTTAAGAAATTTCCTCAGTGATTTTTTGAGGAATTCTTCCAACAATTGCTTAAAAAAATTCAGCAGGGCTCCATCTCATATCTTGAGAAATTGTACATAAAATACTTTGAAGCATTTCTCCTGAGGTATTTCCAGGATTTTTTCAGGGATTGCTGGGAAATTTCATTTTCCTCCAGAAAATCCTCAAAGCTATCCGTTAGAAATCTCTCCAGGGATTTCCTCAGAAACTACTCCAGAAATTCCTCAAGATTTTAGAACATCCTGCAGCAGGTTTTCTTTGAAATTATTTCTAGAATTGCTCCTGCTTTTTCTCATGGAATTCTTCTAGGAATTACTTCAGAGATATCTCATGGAATTTTTGCAGGTATTTTCCTAAGGATTATACCAGGTATTCATCCACAGGTTACTTCAGAAATCAGTTCAGAACTTTTAGGTCAGAAGTTCTTCTAGATTTTTTTTTTCAATTATTTCTTCTGAGAATCAAAATATTTTCTTGCTTTTTTGTGTCGTATTTTACTTCAGATCTTTCATGAAACATATGCGAAATTGTTTATAATATTATTATTATTTCCTATTATTTTTTCATAACATTTTTATGTGTATTGTATTTTACAGAAGTTTAACTGATTCTCTAGAGATTCTTCCAGGGTTTCCTTAAAAAATTTCACATTTTCCATCGGGTATTTAAAAAAAATCCATGATTTTTTATAAGAGATTTCTCCAACAACTTATCTAAACATTTTTTCATAAATTCCTAAAGGAACTCCACCAAGGGTTTCTCAAGCAGATTTTCCAGGTATTATTCAAGGGATTTCTTCAGCAACATCTTCTAAGATTTATTCGGGAATTTCCCTATGATTCTTTCAGATCTAGGGATTTTTTAAAGAATATGTTCAGAGATTTCTGCTGAAAGTAGGCATTAGAATAATTCAAAATATGTGTCAAGGACTCTTTCGGAAGTTCCTCAACGGATTCATTCTAAAACTTTTTCAGGAAATCCTCCAGAAATATTTCCAGAAATTTCTTCAGTAGTTTGGGGATTATTCTATGAATGACAAAAGAGTTCATCAGAAATTCATCTATGGATTTTTTTTCTTCAGAAATCTCTAAATGCTTTTACAAAAATTCTTCAGTGATTTTTTCAGGAATTCTTACAGGTCTCCTCCAGGAATCACTTGCAAAATTTTATTAGAAATGTCTCATGGGATTACTTTAGAGATTCCTCTAGGATTTTTTTTTTCAGATATTCCTTCGTGGATTTTGCAGAAGTACTTCAAAGAATTACACAAAATATTGGATAACTTTTTTAGGGAACTCCTGAATATACCTCTGGAGATTCCAAGGAAAATGTTTGTTGCGGTGTATTCGCACGCGGTGGAATAGAGTATCCCATTTTTGGCATTACACGGTAGTTTATCTTGCTGATAGGGCGGAGATGTAGATCTAGGTAGGATGGTAGGACAATAATCAAAACAAAACAGAATTTCAAAGTGATCAATATATCGAGTTTGAAGTCAATTCGATTTGATAAAATTAATTAATTATTTTGCTACATATAACATTGAATTCGACAGTAAGTACACTTTATTACTGATACTAGATACTTAAATATAACAAATAACACTTGAATTGTACAGGAACACGATTGATTACACACGATTAAAGTTGTTACGACAGAACGGATCAGTTACACGAAGGACAAGTAAATGTAAGTAAAATGTAACCTAAATGAATCTGAAAACGAATTAAAATAATGAATTTCAGCTTATAGCTAACTCATACCCCAAAAGACAGAGTTTGCTAATAGGAGGTCCGAAGAAATCCGTACGTGTAGCAACAATGTTTGAATTTTTCCAGAAAAGATTTCTGAACAAAATTCTCTGATACAATTTCTGAAGTTATCTTTGGAGGAATTTCTGTAGAAAGCTTTGGGGAGTACCTACAGAAACTCCTTGAGTTGGCTCTGGAGGAACTCTTAGAAGAATTTAATAAGAAAAAATCTGAAGTAATTTTTGGAGGAGATTCTGGAGAGCTCCAGAGGAATTCCTAGAAGAGTTTAATGAAAAACTTTTGAAGGAATTAAAAAAAAAAATCCTGGAGGGAGAATTTTAAAAATAAACTTTAAAAAAATCTGGAATCCTTGAAAAATTTTTTGCATGAATCTGAAACTGCAGACAAAGGTATTGGATAAGTTTTTGAATAGATCTTTAAACAAAAATTTCGAAAGAGATTCTTAGAGGGTGTACTTAAGCAGGAAAACTGCTGACGATACTTCTGGAGGAGTTCTTAGAAGACTGAAGATATAAGTGGACAAAAATCCCTGAAACATTGTCTTAAATAAACCCTTGAGAAACTTTCGGAGGAAACCCAGCAGAAATTTTAAACAAATCTGGGAGAATTCTTGAAGGAATTACTAGATAAACAATGCTAGAGATAGTACATTTTTCAAAAGAATCTCCAAAGGAATGCCTGGGAATGGAACGACATGAAATAAATCCGGAAGAGATTTCTGAAAGTTGTTCCTGAAGGGTCCCCAAAAAAATCTGAAAGAATCCCTTAGGAATGTCTCAATAAATCCCAAGAGAATTTCGTGATGCTATCCCTGGAGGAATGTTTCAAGTAATGTTTAAGAGAATAGGAATTTCAACAAAGAGCCTCTTGAAACTTCAAAAGAAATTCCAGAAAGAATTACAGCCAAGAAAAAAATCTGAATTTATGAAGGAATCGCTGGAGAAGTTTCGGGATGAACACTCAGAGGAACCTCTTGAGAATTTCCAGCAGGAATATCTTGAAGAATTACTGAAAAACGAACTGAAATAATATTTGATGAAACTTCTGAACAATTCCCTACAGGAACTCATCTACAATATGATAAGGAAATTCCGCAGGAATTGTTGTTTTAAAGGAATGTCTAGTGTTACCACAACCACTGTGCGGTGCGGCTAGCTCAGTGTGTGAAGCAACCGGATCATACATACGCACCGACACACTATATGCAGATTGATTGTGTATAAAACTGCTACAATGGTACACACGCATTGTGCCGTATCCGTATGCCTTTTCAGTAGTTAGTGCAGTTGGTCATGTTGAGTACGTAGTAAGTGCTCGCAAAAATAAATAAAACTACTCTGTAGTATAGAGTGTAATTGGATTTGAAGCGCAGGTTATTAGTGGAGTAGTTACACAGAAATGTAAGCAAATTAGATTCTTTCTTATGTACATTTAAATAAAAATGAAATATATTTGCAGTTTTGAAGCTGCCCAGTTTCCTTCCTTCCTACTTGCGCCAACAACTAGAGAAATGCCGGGAGGAATATCATGAAAAATTCATGGAAAAATTGCTAAAGGAATTGCTGAAAAAATCTAAAAAATAATACTGAAGGAAATTTCAAAGGAATTTCCGGAGGTATCTTTGGAGGAACTGAGTATTTGCTGAAATTCCATAATTCTTTGAGAAATCATAGGAAAATTATCAGAATGAATCTCTAAGCAACTCCTAGAGGTAGACGATCTTCTGGGTGAATCCCTGAAGTAATTTCTTGAGACATTTTTGCTGATATTTGCAATGGAATCCTGGAGTTTGTGAAGAAATACCTGTACGAATTCCTTACGGAACCACTAGAATATTTTCTTGGGAAACAAGTCGCTGCTCAAAAAAAATATCCGAAACAATCTTTGAAAGAACTTCTGCATACAAATGTGAATCAGCATAGGGCTTAAAATAAATTAGTTCCTGAATCCCTTAAGAAAAAATATGACGCAATCCCTGGAGAAACTTCTTATTGCTTCAGAAGGTTTATTTGAAGGACACACTAGAATAATTTCTGAAGTGATCCCAGGAGATGTTTCAGAAGGAATCCATGGTAAACATTCTAAAGGATTTCTTGATGGTTTTTCTGAAGAAATTTTAAGGGCATATCTGGAGAAATTTCTTAGGGATGCCCTGGAAGAATTTTCTAAAGACGATTGGTTTGAAGAAAAAAATAGAGCAATTTTGGAGTAGAAGGACACAGCGTGGATAACCGTCCAGTGCAGCATGAGACCCATAAAATCGTGAAACATTACAAATAGAAACGAAAGTAAGAGATCTGCAGGAAATTCTTCCTGAGTAAAGCGGTCCGGGAAAACAAAACTCAAGGAACGGAGCTCAATGCATCCCGCACCAGCTTTGTATCGCAATCTAGGGACACTGAAAGGTGAAAACAGCACTTCAATGAACACCTGAACGGCGTGGATAACGTAGGTGCGAGAGGCCATGACAACGGAGGAAATGGCTATGTCAGAGCAGTCGAGTACGGAAATGATGCGAGGGATGTCAAGGCTGTCATTTACCAGCACAAAACCAATATAAAGCAGCTGGTAAGGATGGTATCGTAGCTGAACTCATCAAGGTGGGATCAAAAATCGCCCTACACCGGTTAAGGCGAAACTGGATCCATTTCATCACTTTTTGGTTTTTATTTTTTTTATAAAATAAACGAAGTAATATTTTCAAAATCGGTTTTCGTACACATGTAGAGTATGGATCAAGGTATGCCCTGATTTTGTCGTAGTGGAAAATGTGTTTCGTTTTTGCATACCTTGATCCATGCTCTACATGTGCATGAAAACCGATTTTGAAAGTATTGCTTCGTTATTTAATAAAAAAAAAACAATTTATTTAATTGAATTTAATAAAAAATCAAAAACCAAAAAAAATTAGCAAATGCTTCCAGTTTCGCCTTAATAGTTAGGATCTGGGAAACTGTTCGCCAAATGAATGGAAACTACATGGGTAGTCTGCTCCATTCACAAGCCGTCTAAAAATTGCTATCCCTGATCATCTTCCGTCGCCTGTCACTTAAAACTAGTAAGTTTGTGAGAAGCCATTAAGCCGACTTCATCAACAGCCGATCGACATAGGATAGGGAGATCTTCACCATACGGCAAATCCTCCAGAAACGCTGTTACCCGAGCAGAGGAAAATATCAAAATAATAACAACGGAATCACAAAACCTGTTTTTATATCTCGGTTTGTTATTATTAACTTATTAAGTCATCACCGTTCCATAACATGTTCTGTTGGGCAATCTTATTTTGTTATGATCGTGATATTGGTATAGTTTCTTTAAATTACATTTCAATAACATGTTTTGTTGTAGCACAAGTTCAGTTATTATTCAGTTAAACTACACTATTCGAGATTTTCGTTGTTCACAGCATTCCGTGAGGAACTCTAAGAGAAAATATTATTTTGTCATCAGTTCCTCTTCTTACTGACATTACGTTTTAACTGTGACAGTGCTAACTTATCAGCCTTTTGTTTTATAAGCACTTTGAAAAGTATACCTGTTTTTTGTCCCAGTTTCAGTTAGGTATGAATAAGAAAATAGAGGGTGTAATAGAGTGTTAGCCATTTTATGAAACATTTTGGATCAACTGGTGGAATTCAACGACGACCAACACATTTTCGACAAAAATGTAAAAAAATAAGTCATCAAAAACTGCATTGATTATTGTTAGACATTTTATTTTTATTGATTTCACTGCATCGAGCCCACTTAGATTCACTTGGATAAATGTGTCAATCAATGAGGTAATAATGTAAATTAATCTTATAAACAATGAACCACCTAATAAAGGGTTTCAAAACGACGGTAGTTTTTCATCGTAAGTTGTTTGGAAAATAAACGAAAACTATAGTCCATTTTATGAGCCGATTTTATGAATGAATTTTGACAGGAGGTAGTGTCCAATAACCCGTGAAAACCAACATCATCACCAACATTGTTGTCACTTCGTAAAATGGCTCATTGTTTCTCTCTGTTTTCGATAATAAATCGCTTGCGACAACAATAGCGTCCCAAATATGAATGAAACATTTAACAATAGATTCTATTGTTGCGTATCCCATTGAATGCATATGGGACTTTGGAGGAGTTCCTATCCGCAACAGAAAAAAAAGCAAATTTTGTTTACAGATTGTTATTAATAACGTATTCATATCAAAATTTGTTATTGAAATATTTTTAAAATTCGCTGTTATTAAGTTGTTATTGAAACTAACAAAACATGTTATTAAACAGGTCTTCCAGGAATATTTTTTTGTTATAATTTTTGTTATTTTGCCGCTTATGACAGACAAGTTTATAACAGGATATGTTATGTAAATAACATGAAAATAACTCTTTCCGCTACTCAGTTATTTTTCCAAAATAACACATTTTATTATGCTGTTGCTATTCCCTTTTGCTCGGGTAATATCGGGTCCTAAAATATCACCAGTTCATCGACTTCAAATTTAGAGATAATTATGAACAATGTGGAAAACTGCGTAAAAGTATTCTTACTATCTAGTTCATTCGGATTTCGTCGGGGTCTGCGATAACGGACTCCTTTTCTACACTTCAAAATCGATTTACATGGTGCGATGCGACCAGCCCAGCCGGGCATACCAACCTAGGTTCGATTTCGACAACTTTCAGTCAATTGGTGTGCTTTGCGGACGGTATGGACATTTGAAACCCGCCTAATATGAGAAGCAGTAAAGGCCGAACAGGTGGTCCTCTACGAACACGAGATATGCGCCATGCTTGAGGAAGACCTGCAAATACTTGGAGTTTAAGAACAACGTTCGACAATGGTATACAGGAGAACGGTGAGTGGCGGCGAAAACTCGCTGCACTCTACGGCGAACCCAGCATCATAGGTGACCATAGTCGGAAAAATATGCTGGACTGGACTTTTTTGCAAAAATGCCAGACAACAATCCTGCAAAGTTAGGGTTCGCTACTGTTTCGGTTGGCACCAGAATTGCACAATATCAGTCTTATCAGGTGACTACTGATATTGCACAATCGTCACTATCACTCCAGGCCGTTCAATATCAAAACGACAATGACAGGGTACGACCATTGACCCGCACTCTAGATCACAATCATTGCAACTGTTGTGATATTTTAGTGGGTTTCGCCAAAACTCAAACTTTTTTATGACCCACATGCGAAACTTGTTATTTTGTACCTCATATTGAAATATCATCTTGGTAAATCTTCATTTATATTTTTGAACGAATTTTAAAGATGGCCTATCAGTGATTTCCACGCACCATCACAGTCAGTCCAGTTCTGATGGAACAAGGAAAGTGACGGTGACTCAATAGAGCGCATGCTGACTTGGATCGCAGTCGGCTTATCCTACTAATCAGCGATTTGCTTACCATCACGGTGTACAAAAGGTGATATACTCCCGAAGATATATTCCCGAAATCTGACAGCTTCTTAATGACGTAAATCAAATCGATCATATGTGAACTAGTACTCCACACTAATTTGATCAACGTACAACGTGAAAAACGATAAGAACGACGTCACATGTTTACATCCAAAATAAATGTTTACATAGGTTACTAGCCTGCCTTGTGATATTTATGCCATGCTTACCATTGACAGTGACAGAGTGCAACTCTGGTTGGCACTAGAAGGTGTGGAGCGCAGAAAGCATGATAGGCGAACCAGGTGTAGCTTGATACGGAGAACATCGGGCATAATATAACGAACATGGTCACCCTGTCCCATCCCCACAATACACCGCATAGCATTCCAACAGCTTCTAATGTGCCGTCCAGTACAATTAAATTGCTCGAATTCCATGCTTCACAACCTTCAATTTCCTCCTACCATCATCTCCTCGTCCATCACCCTCAGTTCCTTTGTCATCAAGTTCAACAATTTGACGGAATCCAACAAATGAAGTGACCGCACATCGGGTCAATCACAGCCAGACGCCTGGCCTGAGGAACAAATTCTCCGACGGACTTTGTCGCTTTCGGTAGGAATCGACGACAATCGTGACTGCGGTTGCTCATTTTTCCCCTAACCGAGCCCGAACATTAGTGGGACAGGAAACCGAAATCAGGGCGTGTTGAAACGCTACGCTCAACTGGTGGACGCTCGACGTAAATGAATTTTAATTGATCTAGATTGAATTACGCTCAATGACCACATCAATACAGTGTAATGGAATGGAATGGGATGGGAATGGCCCTCTTTACTGGAAACACTGATTTAGGAAGTTGACTTGAATCGTCGCGTGCTCGTTCGTGCCGAACGAACATTAGATTGAAATTGATGTTGTCTTTCCGATATGCGGGTAAATTATCGTTGGTTGCATTAATCGGTGACACTTTTGTTGACAGACGGGGGCACCAGACCAGACGGCCAGCATATATGGGCCATGTCGCCAGTCTGGCGGGTGGTGAGCTGAGCATGGGTGAATTTTGCACAGGAATTGGACGGGAGGAACTCGACACGATTAAGGCCACCATCAGATTTATCGCCGGAGCCCTACTACTACAGGAGCCCTCGACAATTATCACTAATGACGATTTCGAGCCGTCGATCATCCGACACAATTTGACTGCCGTGGCTCCGCTGGCTGGCTGACTGAATGGCGTTGAATGACGACCGACGTGACGCGGGAGCAAATTGACTGTCAGAGAGGGCATGAAACGAGGAAGGAAATTATTGCCAGTCACGCTAATTTACCTCCACCGTGTATGGCCATAGCTCGATCCCTGAAAAATTTGACTCATTTTAGTTGATGAGTGTTGGCTCTGTTAGAATTACCTTCTTCGTAAACTCCCGACTCTTTTGTAAAGGAAATATCAGAACGTGAGGAATAATTCTTTATTCAAAGCAAAAGGAAGAATAAATCCTCTAGGGCTTTTGAATTTCTGATATAGGGAACACAAGTCACCCTCACTTTTTTTCCTCTAGGTATACGTACTAGACACAGCAACCAAAGAAAAGAAAAAAAACTCAATCTATCAAATCAAAGTAATCCACGGAGCGAACACCATCGTCCCATCCTTGACTCTCAGGTCCACTCGGCAGCCGATCGAAGACTGAATCGAAGGTGGCCATGCCCATGCTGCAGAGGACCGCAGCAACCGAGATGAGATCACCCACCACATGGATGGATGGCGGTCGGTAAGAGTTTGCGCGTGGTTGGTGGTGATGATGCTCCCTCAAATACATAGACAGGAACAAAGACGCAAAAAAACGAGCTTTTGCCATCTTCTGCTTTATATAGGCAGTACTGGAATGCATTATTACATTTGGAGCTCTTGGGGCTCCATCCATTCATCGATTTGCGAAAATGTTAGTGGCTCTGCAAACCACTACCATGAAATAAATCAGACCCATCCATGGAAGGAATATACCTAGCTAGATGATGGATGGGTGTGCGGGCGTCACGGGTGGTTGCGGCGTTGCGTGACATTATTAAAACTGGGTGCATTGATTTTAATGGCTTCTTTATTTATCGTGTCTGTGGTTCCACCCATCGACGAACGGTTATGGTGGCATTTTCCAAATGGTTCGCACTGCTGAACACTACTGTGTAACCGAAAGGGAAGCTTCGACTGTAGACTCGGTGTCGACAGACACACATGGATACTGGATGTAGTCCAGACGTCTCTCAATGTGTTGGTTATTAAAATCAATAAACAAAACGTTTAGATTTGAATCTGAAAATAATGTACCATACTTAAAGATGACAATAAATATAGTCATATAACTTCATTTTTGAATCGTAAAGATATGATATCCAAGAAAAGATATTTATTCTGTTAATAATCTTCAAGCTCAACGATCATCCTTTAAATAAATATATTGGAAAGCTCATTGTAAACATTTGTGCAGTTTCATAAATTAATTGTAAATATAGTACGTTTTCCAATTCATTCAATGTAGCTTCTGTAAATTTCTCACAGAGGGAGCTCGAAAGCTCAATGCACGTTGCATTGGAAACGAACCATCAAAGCTTCCATTTTCGTAGGAAACTATTTCACAACGATTGAGAAGCTTCAGAGCATCGAGCTTGTTCATGTTCACCATATAAATGCTACTACCGCTTCGTTTGAAAGAGATGCGAGGCGAAATTTGCGGAAATGGAAACTATACTAGGAAACAAAAAGAAAGTTAATCAGATGAGAGATGAAACCAATGCACACAAGTATGTGTTTTGGGAGAGTCTGGCTTTCTCAGTCTAGGGAATCCTAACGATTCTATTTGTATTACCCGACCTTTTGACTCAATTTATTTGGTTTTTCTTCGGGTAAATCTGTGGCATATTTGAATTACAAAACTTTCAAAGGACTAAAAGCGTTGAAACCTATTTTTTAAAGCGAACAAATCTCCATTACTTCTTCTACTTTCTGGCTCAACATTCGTACATATTTCCCATAAAAAAAATGCGACAGTTTTCAAAGTCATCGTTCCCCTACTTCGAACTGATTAACCTTGCATGTATCAATTGGATAGTATAGTGGAGCCACTAATCTGATAATGGCAAAGGAACATATACTGATTTCATGCACATACCTTTGGAAATATAACGTTGAACATATGGATGTCGAAACCGTCAACGCGCCAGAGGCCGTTTTGTAAGGATACAATTTTCTTTCAATTGCTTTCAATCACATTCAATCAAATTTTATTTTCAAAATAGCACTTTTATGGCTGGATAAGGTCTTCAGGAGTTGGTTGGTTCGTCGGACAAGCACGAAAAAAATATTAACTTCTCAATTAAGAGACATTTTCTGAAAATTGAATTATTTAACAAATGATATTTTTTAGAAAATATTATGTTTTAATCATGAAATTGTGTTTAAGTACTTAGTATTTGTACCTATCATGAAGGTAGGTTTATATGCCTTCATCGACAAAAAAATGTTTTGAAAAATGTTCTAACAGTGGCAAGTTTTTTATTAATTTATCTTAAATACGGTTTTTAATATGTATCACCTTTTTTAGTTTTTGTTTCCTAAACATTTGAAATTATTTTTAAAATATTTTTCAAACATGGGCGTATTAAAGAGTACATATTTCTTCATGGTTTCCAAGTGTTTAAAAGTTTTTATCTTAGTTCATTTTGCTATGAAAATTATAGGAAAACTTGATTTTATTTAGAAATTGTTAACAATTATAAGGTATCCCATATACGTAACCAATGAATATTTTGACAAAAATTTTAGAGATCCTGTATGACAATGACCTCCTTATTGTATCCTAAACCAAAAAAGTTTAATTCATTGGGATTATTTAATAAAAAATCATCAAATACTGCAAAAAAATGGAATGTCGCATTTTTTTATGGGTCATATCGTTTTGGAACTTTGTCTGTCACTTTAAACTCAATATTCTTAAAGAACTTCCACATTTATTAACTTTCCAACTGTCATGCCTCCCAAACAGTTGCTATAACTTGGTCATTTTTCATCAGATTTACAAAATTAAAAAAAAAAACATTTCCCAGCCTTCTAGATGAATAGAACATATTTGAAAAAAGATTTCAACTGTATAAGAGCTTAACAAACAATTTTGAAGCATACTTTAGCTTAAAAAACTGTTATTCAGCTATCTCTGTTTCTTGGGTCTATTGAAACTAAGTTGTGTTTTTGAGTTCTGAAAAACCCAGAGTAAGTACTTAAAAGCAGTTTTTCTGAAGTAATTCCAAATGTTAAGTTTCCATACATGATGAAGCAAAAACATTACATGAAAATATCTAGAGATAATCAATCTAAGAACTATCTTAGAACTATAGAAAACTTCTCAATATTACGTAAAATACAGACGATTTTTATTTTTAAAATACGGATTTTTATTTTTGGTTCGAACTCAACATTCATCGCGACAACCTCTGCGTTTCATTCTGTAGGATATATGTTTTATTGCTCGAAAACAATCAAGTGAACATGAGATCAATTTTCCATAAGAATTGTGAGAATTTTGATTCCGAAAGCCTACAAAATCTTCACAACATTTCACGTTACTGTCAGCCGTTAGCAAGGAACCGAGATAGACGAATTCCTCCACCACCTAGAAAGTATCCCCGTCTATCGCTACATGACTATCCAGACGGATCCGGACGTGTGCGGTTCCGCCAACCAGCATGTACATTGTTTTTGAGGCATTCACCACCAGTCCGACCTTTGCTGTGTCGCGTTTCAGGCGGGTGTACAGTTCTGCCACCGTTCCAAATGTTCTAGCAATAATATCCATGTCATCCGCAAAACAGACAAATTGGCCGGATTTCGTGAAGATCGTACCCCGGCTGTTGAGCCCGGCTCGTCGCATAACACCTTCCAGGGCGATGTTGACTAGTAGGCAGGAAAGGCCATCACCTTGTCGTAATCCCCCTCGAGATTCGAATGAACTGGATAGTTCACCCAAAATCCTTACGCTGTTCTGCACACCGGCCATCGTTGCTCTTATCAGTCTAGTCAGCTTCCCGGGAAAGCTGTTCTCGTCCATAATTTTCCATAGATCTGTGCGGTCGATACTGTCGTATGCCGCTTTGAAGTCGATGAACAGGTGATGCGTTGGGCATTTCTGGAGGGTTTGCCGTACGGTGAAGATCTGGTCCGTTGCCGACCGACCGTCGATAAAACCGGCTTGGTAGTTTCCCACGAACTCATTTACTTCAGGTGAAAGATGACGGAAGATGATCTGGGATAGCACTTTGTTGGCGGCATTCAAAATGATGATCGCTCGAAAGTTCTCACACATTAACTTGTTGCCTTTCTTGTGGATGGGACAGATTATCCCTTACTTCCACTCCTCCGGTAGCTGTTCGGTTTCCCAGATCTTGACTACTAACTGGTGCAGACAGGTGGCCAACTTTTCCGGGCCCATCTTGATGAGTTCAGCTGCGATACCGTCCTTACCAGCCGCTTTGTTGTTTTTGAGCTGGTGGATGGCACCCATATCTTCCCTCAGCGTGGGAGTTGGTTCTTTCCCGTCCTCCGCTGCACTGGCGTCGTCGTTCCTTCCGTTGCCGTGGGCTCCCGTGCCTACGTTCTCCACGCCGTTCAGGTGCTGATCGAAGTGCTGCTTCCACCTTTCGATCACCTCACGTCTGCCGTCAAGAGGCCTCCGTCTTTATCCCTGAGCTTCTGATAGAACTTCCGTGTTTCTTGGGAACGGCACAGCAGTTCCGTTTCTTCACACTCCGCGTCTTCCAGGTGGCGCTTTTTCTCCCGCAAGAGGCGGGTCTGCTGTTTCCGCTTCTGTTTGTAACGTTCCACGTTCTGACGAGTCCTTTGCTGCAGCATTACCGCCCTCGCTGCGTTCTTCTCCTCCAAAACCGTTCTGCACTCTTCGTCGAACCATTCGTTCCGTCGAATCCGTTCCACGTACCCGATGGTGCTCTCGGCTGCGTCGTTGATGGCTGCTTTCACTGTACTCCAGCAGTCCTCTAGAGGGGCCTCATCGAGCTCGCCCTCGTCTGGCAACGCGGCTTCGAGATTCTGCGCGTATGCTGAGGCGACATCCGGTTGCTTCAGTCGCTCTAGGTTATACCGTGGCGGTCGCCGGTACCGTACATTGCTGATGACGGAGAGTTTTGGGCGCAGTTTGACCATCACCAGATAGTGGTCGGAAGTTCAAATTTTATAGCTTACAAAATTTTCACAAAATTACGTAGGGTTTTTGACTTTATTCCCGACACTACAGGTAATCAAAATTGTGCATTACCTAAATTCACAACGTTTCGTCCACTTCACCTATCTGAATCACATACCCTATTGCGTGAACTAGTTGTTAACAGTGATTGTTTGTGAGAATATTCTTCCGGAAAGTTGATTTTAAACGAGTTTACTGCACCTTGTCCAGCGCCAATTCCCGAAACCATTGCTGAATTTCCAGCTAAATCAAATGGGAAATATCTTCGATACCCATCTTTGTGTTGACGAAGTGCACTCGTCCACGTGTAATAATTGTTTTGAGCCCTTGTGCGGCTTCAAAGCTAAGGTGTAGCTCATTGACTTGGACTCCGTTGCGGAAATGTTGCGGAAGATGATTACCCACGGAAGTGCGTATAGGAAATATGCGGCAAGTGATATTTTGATTTGTTTGCTGTGAGGTGCCGGGATTTACGCGGGTGAACAAGTAGTTCGAAACCCTTTTTTAGGTTTGGACTTCACGTTCATCGCGTCAAACACTGTGTGGTTTTGCTTCAAAGTAATCAGCTGTACTTAAGAAATTACGTATTAATCAGGAAATTGTGTTTATCTATTTTTGGAATTTACCCAGTTCTTTGAAAATTCCTTCGCTAATACCTTCAGTCATCAGTTCGGCAATACTTTTGGAATTTTTTTCACTAATTTGTTTGTATTTATTTGGGGAGGGGTGATTTATGGAAGTGTGACAAGTAATGTACTAAATATATGAAAAACCCGTACTAGGGGGGGGGGGGGAGGTTGAAAATTGCCAATTCCATGATGATCCCTTCCGTGAAATGTTATCGTTTACCTGTCAAACTCAACAAAAAACAAAGAAATTTATTAACTTTTACTGATTTTTCGGTGAAAATGTTTACTGAATGTTCAGCGGTTAAAATTGATTTACATATTTATTAGCTGAATAATTCAACGGGCATAACATTTGTCTGGGCGTCTATAAATGACGTAGCTTTTAGGGGGGAGTGGGTGGGGTGTTGCGATTTTGTGACGAAGTGTGATGATGTGATGATAGGGGGGTAGGGGTTTAATATATGCTGCGTCGTTTTTCACTAAGTCTATTAAAAAAAGTATTTCGTAATTTGTAAAAAAAAATATTTGCATTAAGTACCATTATCCAGAAAATCAAAAAAATATTTCTATATTCCATGATTTTTTTTCATCCACATTAAGGTGAAACATCAAGAAGTCCCGTTGCAATTTTGCATCCAGCTTTAGAGGCACAAATCTGACGAACGAAGCATCGAACCAAGTCACACTTGTTTATCCTTGCTTCGCTCACTTGCAAAGAGCGGCAGCTTTTCCAAATCGAGAGCATTTGTTTACGAATTTTCAAGATTGGTGCTCTTGAAAACGTGAGTAGGGGACCAAGTCGGCGATTGTGACAGCCATATTTGTATTTCTGATGTTTCTCCTTGATGTAAATAACAAATAATAGACATAAATTCCGGCTCCCTTTCATAAGACATGCAGCTATCGGACGCAATAACTGTATCTGAGAAAATGGTTTTGAAATCCTGCGTGAAGAATAATGAATAATGAAAGAATAATGTGTATGCAGAAAAAAAAATCAATTTCGCTCAATGCACCTCACGACCAATAGTTTGTTGCACTACACGCCGCTAAGGTTCCAAAGGAAAAGTTTTTGGCCATGTGGCATTATAGGTTTCCCCATCAGGACAAGGATAACATTTCCGCAGGAATTGAAAATCCCAGAAGAAAATAAAAACTTCTGAAATTTTTTGTTAAATGATTTGGAGGAATCTCACAAGGAATCCTTGAAAGAACTTCCAGAAGAATTTCAGGAGTTCCTTACTCCTGGAGGAATCTTGAAAGAAAATCATATATAAATTCCAAAAGAAATCTCGTGAGGAGTTCTTGTAGCAACTCTAGATGGAACTTTTGGAAATATCTTGAATAAACTCCATGAAGAATCTCAGAAGGAGCTATTTGTAGAGTCTCAGAAGGAACTCCTAGTTGAATTTCTGGAGAAAACATGGGAGAAATTTTTGAAGGACTCTGGTAAGAAATTTTTGAAGGAATCCCGAAAATAACTTTTGGGAAATCCCGGAAGATATCCAGATAGAACTCGTGATGAAATCTAAAAAGAAAATTCTGGATGAATTCCAGAAGGAATTATGGTAGGAATCGGTAAAGGGATTCCTTGGGGAGTTCTAAGAGATCCTGGAGGAATCCTGGATGAAGTAAATGGAGGGATGCCGGAAAAAGTGTCTGGAGGAGTCCCGGGAAAATACTGGATAGGAAGTCCTCGAGGAATCCCAGAGGAAAGTCCCAGAAGAATCCAGGAAGGAATTTCCGGAGCATTTCGAAAAAGAACTCCTGGAGGAATCCTAGAAGCAACTCCTGGAGGGGTTTTGAAAGAATGCCGGAGGGGTTTCCTACAGAGATGACGAATATCTGAGTGAATTACTAAAGGAAACCAAGAAGAAATTCCTGGAGGAATCCCGAGAGGAACTTCTTTAGGAAACCCAGAAAGAAGTTCTGATGGAATCTCAAAAGAAATGCCGGTTAAAATTTCTGAAGAGATATCCGAAGAAACAGCTGGTGGAAGAGAGGAGAAGAAAACCTTGATAGAACTCCTGAAGTAATTTATGGAGGAATCTCTGAAGGAATCCCTGAAGGAATACAAGAAGGAGGAACTCTCAAATGGAATCGCACAGGAAATTCTTGAAGAAATCCCAGAAGGAAGTGCTGGAGGAATTAAAAAGGGTAGAATTATCTAAAATTGAAATCTCAATAGAAACGTGTTGAGGAGAATTAACTGCTGAAAGAGTTTTAGAAGAAACTTCTGCAGGGTCCTTCAAATGTCGTGTGAATTTTATTCAAATGAAACTAATTTGATATTCTTCAAATATTTATTAGTGTACAAACTAATATCTTCGAAAGAGCTCCTAAGCTAATATGGTATTTAACTGTATTGGAAGCATCAACTTCATATTCTTTGCCATTAAGCAGAATTTATTGAGTCATAAGCTTTGGTTATGATCTCCCATTGGTTGCACTTATGGTCTTATATTAAGTTCAAATTTTTCAGTCATACTGGGCACTGAAACTAGTTGGAACGATGGTATTAAAAATGAAGAAGCTTTTGGTAGCAACTTTAACGTGTTCAGATGTGACCGTGATTTAGTTTTAACCAAAAGACAATCTGGCGGAGGAGTAGTAGTCGCAATTTCTACCAAATATAATTCAGAACAAATAATTTCGCCTAAATTTAAGGAGTTTGAACATGTGTGGGTTAAAGCTCATATTAATGAGGAAACTCACATTTTCGCTTCAGTATATTTTCCACCTGATCTAGCATGTAAATCAACATATCAGAAGTTCTTTGAAGCAGCTGATAAAATTGTATCTCAGCTTCCTCCTGAATATAAAGTACATGTATACGGAGACTTCAATCAGCGCGGTGCAGACTTTCTTCCTGATGCAGAAAATGAGAGTATTCTTCTGCCAGTCGTTGGTGATAATGACACATTACAATTTATTTTTGAGAAAATTGCCAACTTGGGACTTAATCAAATAAATCACGTAAAAAATGGACAAAACTGTTTCTTGGATTTTTTACTTACAAATATACATGAAGATTTCTGTGTGACTGAATCTCTTGATCCTTTATGGAAAAATGAAATATTTCATACGGCAATTGAGTACTCTGTATTTGTACATAATAATTGTAACCCCTTTGACTGTGAATTCGAAAATGTATTGGATTTTAATAAAGCAAACTTTGACAACATTAAGGCTAAGTTAAATAGGGCTAACTGGCAATCCGTTTTAAGAAGTCAGACAAATATTGATTGCGCTGTGGATGTCTTTTATAAAATTTTATCAGATATTATTAAAGAAGAAGTTCCACTCATGAAAAAGCGACGCAATTACAACTCCAAAAATCCTGTTTGGTTTACCAAACAAATTCTAAATTTAAGGAATCGAAAGCAAAAGGCTCATAAAACCTACAGAAAATGCGAAAATCAAGATAATTTGGCGAAGTATTTGAATATCTGCAATCAACTAAATACAGCAATTTCTTCCGCTGTTTCAGATTATAACGAAAAAACCGAAAGTGAAATCAAATCCTGTCCAAAAAACTTTTTCAATTATGTAAAGTCTAAACTTAAGTCAACAAGCTTTCCCTTCAAAATGACATTAGACGAGAAAGATGGAGATAATTCAGAGGATATTTGCACTCTATTTGCATCATTCTTTCAAGAAACCTACACAAATCATACTGACAACGATCGTGACTTTGAATATTTTTCATGTTTCCCTGATTTTCCAAATGATGTAGGTGTTAGTCACATTAACGTTAAAGATATTTTAGATAAATTAAATAATCTAGACACCACAAAAGGATCAGGTCCAGATGGAATTCCACCATCATTCTTAAAACCATTAGCAATAGAACTTACAACTCCATTATTTTGGTTATTCAACATGTCGCTGGAAGCTGGAAAATTCCCGCTGGAGTGGAAAAAATCTTTTTTGATACCAATCTATAAGTCTGGTAAAAAATCCGATGTTCGAAATTATCGTGGAATTGCAATCATTTCATGCATTCCAAAACTTTTCGAATGCATCATTAACAAAAATATTTTCTCTCAGATCAAAAATAGAATAACTATTGCCCAACATGGTTTCTTTAAAGGTCGCTCAACGGCTACAAATCTGCTGGAATTTGTCAATTACTCTTTAAATGCAATGGATAATGGTAATCGTGTTGAAGCACTTTACACTGATTTTAGCAAAGCATTCGATAGACTGGATATTCCTATGTTGATTTTCAAGCTCGCAAAAATGGGAATTTCGACTAGGCTCCTCGGCTGGATTGAGTCGTATTTGACTGATCGCCAACATATAGTTCGATTCAATGATAAAAAATCAAAACCAATCAAGGTCACATCTGGTGTTCCCCAAGGTTCACACTTGGGACCCCTGCTTTTCATTTTATACGTTAACGATATTTCTTTTATACTACATAAACTGAAAATTCTCATATATGCTGACGACATGAAACTGTTCTTAGAAATTAGAAATAAAGATGATGTCCATACATTTATAAATGAAATACAAATCTTCCACATATGGTGCTCTAAAAGTTTGCTGAAATTAAATGTTAAAAAATGCAATCATATAACTTACAGCAGAAAACGAGGTGTATCAGATGTTTCAATAAAGTTAGGTAACCAAAATGTTGAAAAATGTGATAAAGTAAGAGACTTAGGAATTATTTTAGACTCGAAATTAACGTTTGTCGAACATTATAATACAATTATTCACAGAGCAAGCAATATGCTCGCATTTATAAAACGTTTTGGCTATCACTTTCAAGATCCATACACTATAAAAACATTGTACATTGCTTACGTTAGGTCAATATTAGGGTATTGTAGTGTTGTTTGGTCTCCTTACATGAAAAAATATGAAGAACGTATAGAGTCGGTACAGAAGCAATTTCTTTTATATGCGCTGCGTAAGTTAGGATGGACAGTTTTTCCTCTTCCTTCATACGAAGCTCGTTGTATGTTGATCAACATTCAGACGTTGAAAGAACGACGAGACTATGCTATGGTTTCATTTGTTATGGATATTGTTTCACAGAGAGCTGATTCACCTGAATTATTATCCAAATTGAATTTTTATGCTCCCAGCCGGCATTTGCGAGATAGGAACTTGTTCTCAGTGGAACGTCATCATGCAGATTATGCTAAATATGGACCGATAAATCAAATGATGTCCACTTATAATCGACATTGTGAAACAATTGACGTGAATATGTCTCGAACGCAGTTAAAGAAATATTTCCATAACATTCGAAATGGTAGAAGTTAAGCAATATAGTGCAATTTTCTATATGTTACCATTATTTGTGAAATGATTATAAAAAAGGAATTGATGGAAGAACAATAACATATTATTATAAAAAGATTTTCACTAAAAATATTAATGTATATGTTAAGTTGACGATGTATTTTAAACGGTCTACATTTGATTGACGGCAAATAAATAAATAAATAAATAAATAAATAAATAAATAAATAAATAAATAAACAAATTAATGTCAGCGATCTGAACCTGGCAGTCGTTAATGTTTTCTTGCTATTGTTGTTTTTTTTTTCGTAATATTCGTTAAAATTGAAATCAGAACTTATTTCCGTAAGATTTTGCTTTTTCACATGACAATTTTGTTAAGGGGGAGGGAGGGGGAGAGGGCGAATTTGTGACGAAATGCTACGAGGGGGGGGGCGGTATTGAAAATCGCTTAAAAAGAGCTACGTCATTTATGGACGCCCCCTATTCTTGGCAAAATCATTTATAACATTAATCAACTACAAAAAAAAATCTGGCTGAACAAACATCATCACAATCACAATTGCGCAATTCAATAAAAGTTTTGCATATTTTCTTGATGATTCAAATTATTGTCATAACGGCTTTCAGTAGGCTATGAGTCTGTTTACAAACCCTCTGTATCGAATTCCTTAAGGCCATGTCGATGCCTTCAAAGCAATGGGCTTCCATTTCTCATTCAGTATGACTTTAAAAGATACATTCTCAAACGATCTGCATGCAAATTCGGATGCCAATTTCTTGACCACGCAGTAATCCAAAGGGCATCCCAAGGCATTACCTCACCTCAGCTTCAGTCTCCGACACGGTATATCCGTTAAAAGCAATGCAATATTCTGATCATCTCTGTTTTGATTCTCACTATATGGAGATATTTGCATCTGAAATAGTGTAGCTTGAGCTTGTTCCATCAAACAGCTTAGTCGATGATCTCTCTCGTTTGTCGGCTGAAGATCACTGCGTCCAGATTTTAGAACTATGTATTGTGATATAGGGCACTGCACTGTTTTGAGCCAACCACGTCCTTGGGAGATAAGATCCATATGTCAGCAAGCCCTAAAAAGGGCTTGCTGAGAACTTGGAACCTACGTTGGGTGAGTGCACTGCAATAGCAGAGGATGTGTTCTGATGTTTCTCCCTCCTCGTCACAGAAGCGGCGATTTGAGGTTTGGATTGCTCCGATCTTTTGTAGATGGTATCTGCAGGGGCAGTGTCCAGTTATTAGACCGATGTAAATGTTGAGATCCTTTTTGTTGAGACCTAATAGTTGTTGGGTTTTCTTGGGGTTAATCGTTACGAGCCTTTTGGATTGGCTTGTATGGGGAAGTGCATTCCAGCTTGATTTTTCGGCTGTTCGGGCCCGTATGATAATTAATATTAACTTCTTTTCTCGATCAGCCTAGATAGCTGTGTAGTGTCGGTAGCGCTAGTCTCAATTGGCTAAGAATAACACTACGGACCGTCTGTTCCGGTGGTAAAAGTCCACCAACAGGTGACCCCTAATTCATGGTGTGATGCGGCTTCATGCTTACCGTGCCTAGGAATGAATGGCTAGGGGGGTCTAATAAAAACCTAACCGCAAACGGAGCCTGTGGAGTACCACGGCCCCCTCCGCAGTATATTGCCCTTACTGCGCTAAATGGAGCAATGGTGCAGTGGACCTTGTGTTTCTCCGAGACAATCGGTTGCCCTTCTTTAGTCTCACTTGAGCCTAAATAAGGGCGGGATTTTGAAGATGTTGTTAATTAGTTTAAATTTTCACAAATATGGTTTCGGATTATGCGATTTACACAGTGTATTCTGTGGGCGCAGTATCATAACGTCCGAGGCCATAATGTCCCAGGACTTCATGGCGCATTTTTTCGGGGCATAACGTCCAAACATGTAAGTATGTCACGAAGTCCAAGGTAAGAAGGCACATAGGATATTATGACGCAGGGCCCATATAGCCGAGGCGGTAAACGCACGGGTATTCAGCATGACCATGCTGAGGGTGACGGGTTCGATTCCCGATCGGTCCAGGATCTTTTCGTAAAGGAAATTTCCTTGACTTCCTTGGGCATAGAGTATCTTCGTGCCTGCCACACGATATACACATGCAAAATGGTCATTGGCAGAGGAAGCTCTCAGTTAATAACTGTGGAAGTGCTCATAGAACACTAAGCTGAGAAGCAGGCTTTGTCCCAGTGAGGACGTTACGCCAAGAAGAGGAGAGGAGGACGCACCCAAACTTTTGGATGTTATTTCGCAAAAAAAACGCGACTTAACGACCGGGACAGTATGGCCTCGGACGTTGTGATCCGGCCCCTATTCTGTGTATCCTCGCCTTTGGCGATTTCCAATCGATATCGATCTGGTTTTGTTGCTGCTGTTCTTTGTTATGCTGTTATTGCGAAGAGTTTAATCTTGCCTGGTTTGGGTAGTGGCTACGGTTAGGATAGCTCAGATCAATTTTCAGCATAAAAGAACAGCAACAATAAATCTTTGCAGACTTATGCAAAATGGTTCAGCCCACGTGGCGTTGGTCCAAGGACCTTACTTCCGTAAGGGGAATTTCTATCTAGGAAACCTTGTGAACCCGGTGTTTGCTACTTTCAGTAAACATGAAATGGCGAATTCGCGTGTCATGCCTCGAGCCTGTGTGCTTGTCAACAACGCCACTCATCTCTGAACTAACTACCAGAGATGTATGTGCTATCACAATTGATGTATCTGTTGAAAACCTCAACAGGAAATACGCTTATTGTTCGGTTTATTTACCGCATGATGAACCATCCCCGACGGATGCTTTCAAACAAGACATCGCATACTGTACTTCAAAAGGCCTTCCGCTAATTTTTGGCAGTGATGCTAATGCTCACCATATCATCTGAGGCAGCTCAGAAATTAACTTGAGAGGATCCAGTTTGATGGAGTACTTAAGTAGTACAGATCTTGGATTACTTAACATAGGCAACCACCCAACCTTCATGGTATCTGCTAGAGAGGAAGTGTTAGACATAATGCTTTGGTCTAGTAAAATTAGTCACGAGCTGACCAATTGGCATATGTCAGATGAAGAATCTTTATCTGACCTTCGCTACATCTTTTTTGAACATTTAAATGCTACTTCGCAAACACTGCGTTTCAGGAATCCCCGGTCAACAAACTGGGATCTTTTTACTGATTTGGTTGCGGCCAAATTTCATGGATACTCACCATCCATCGACACTCCAAGTGATTTAGATGATGCCGTTGATACTACAACGACCTTCATCGTGGAAGCTTTTGAAGAAGCATGCCCTCTACGGTCTGTGAAGATCACAAGAGGAACCCCTTGGTGGAACTCTGGTCTGGCGAAACTCAGGAAACAATGTAGAAAGAGTTGAAACAGACGACGTTCGGCTGGTTCGGAGGCTTTCAGGTCGGCTCGCAAGGCCTACAGGAAAGCTCTCCGGTCTGCTGAACGATCTGGCTGGAAAAACCTTTGTACAAATGTTTCCAGTTTGAGTGAAGTCAGTCGGTTAAATAAAATCCTTGCGAAATCTAAGGATATCCGAGTGAACGAACTTCGTTTGCCAAATGGCGATCTGACTTCCTCTGATGAGGTAGTTCTGGAATGCATATTCAGCACACACTTCCCTGGATGTGTGGATATTACATCTTCGGGTGAACCTGATGTCTTTTATTGTAGATACGATTCCCTGCTTTCGGCTCGGAGTATTGTAACTATAGAATCGATTGAGTGGGCACTAAATAGCTTTGCTCCTTTCAAATCTCCTTGGGTAGATTGGATTCATACTATTTTGCTTCAGAAGGATTTCATCATTTCAAGCATGTTTTGAAAAAAAAATACTTGTTTGCAGTTTTGCTACAGGATATATTCCGAAATCCTGGCGGAAAAATACTGTGAAATTTATTCCGAAAGTGGGTCGTGCGTCGTATGAAGAAGCAAAGAGTTTCAGACCTATCTCTTTTCTTCTGAAATGCTTAGAACGCATTATGGATTATCACATCCGTGATGTTCATCTGGCCAACGTGCCTCTTCATGTGAACCAACATGCCTACCAATCTGGTAAGTCCAGTGCTGTGACTCTTTAACACAAGGTTGTTTACGATACCGAGAAAGCATTCGCTCAAAAGCAATCTTGTTTGGGTGTTTTCTTAGATATCGAGGGTGCCTTTGACAATGTGCCTTTCGATGCCATATTGGAAGCCGCACGGAGTCATGATATATCTCCGATGATTTCCAATTGGATTCATCAAATGCTCAAAAACCGATATCTCTTCTCGACATTGCGTCTAGCAGGGATTAGGAAATTGAGTGTTTGTGGATGCCCCCAAGGGGGAGTCTTGCCACCGATTTTGTAGAATCTCGAAGCAGATACGCTATTGAGGCAACTCGATACTAACGGTTTCCCTACTTATGGTTTTGCTAACGACTTCTTAGCATTGTTAGTTGGTATGTGTATCACCACCCTTTTCGACCTGATGCAAAGCGCCCTACAGGTAGTTGAGGGTTGGTGTCGCCAATATGGCCTTTCGGTTAATCCGAGTAAGACATCTATTGTTCTTTCCACGGAACAGGTCAAGTACGTTCGAGTCAATCTTGATTCCTAGCTTTCCTGGACACCTCACATTGAGTTCAGAATCAAGAAAGCTTGTATGGCCTTCGGGCAATGCCGGCGAACCTATGGTACAACTTGGTATCTTAAACCCAAGTATATCAAATGGATCTACACAACTGTTGTTCGGCCAATATTGGCCTATGGATGTCTTGTGTGGTGGCAAAAGTGCGAAATGAGAACGATCCAATCAAAGTTAGGCCATCTTCAAAGGATGTGCTTAATGGCGATGTCTGGAGCGTTCTCTTCAGCTCCCACGGCACCGCTCAAAGTTCTCTCTGACGTTGCTCCACTACACATTCATCTCAAACAAGAAGCACCGCATATCAACGCACACCTCATTGTTTCCACTTTTGGTGAATTGGGACAAAATTGTCCTTGCTCCAAGTGATCTTACAATTGCTTGTAATTTCCCATAAAGGACATTTTCCACGAAATTCCCTTCCCGGGAAGAGTGGACATCAGGATATCTGGGAAGAAGTATTTCAAACGGCATCGTTTGTTTCACTGATGGCTCCCTTCTCGAAGGACGAGCAGGTGCTGGTGTTTATTCTCGAGAGCTAAGGCTGTATCTGTCTTACACACTTGGTAGACACTGCACCGTTTTTCAGGTCGAAATTTTACCAAAAATTTTACCAATGGAGCTTTAATATATGATTCATGATTGGTCAAAATTTTAGCGTTTTTGATTGACGTATAAAAAAGTTATGAACATTTGAACGAAAAATTATTTTGACCAAAAAAAATTGCTGTACGGACTATTGTTTGATGCACTGTACGTAGTAGTAGCTCAAACTTGAGTAAAATTTTATCTAAATTGGAAAAGGTCGCGTCTACAAGTTTCGTGCGCTGGAAATACTCGTAATAAGGATTTTTATTCATTTTCTAGAGTTTCGTACTGAATTATAACCCTCTTTGTTACAGGACATTACAATTTGTGACAATAAATTTATTAAAATAAATGTATGTAATTTGACTTTTTTTTGTTTAGTCTTCAGAAATCGTAATGCATTTTTAAATGAGTTCCACATACATTTCTTAAGCATTATATTTAATTTTTACACGAAGTTCACTGAATGTTCTCCGAAAAATTCAAACAACAAATCTACCACAATTTTCTCGAAACTTGTTGCATTTTTTTAAATTTTATATTCCAGGCTTATTCCAGAAGTTTCGTTAATTGACGAAATTTGATTGGTAAACATCTGCTGGATTTTTCCATATTATATACTTTAGGTTTCTGATAATCAAAGGGTATTACAGCATCTAATCAGATCATTGTAATAAACCAATGCAAAGCATTGTTGGTGTAATTTTAGTAGGTTATTGGAGCAATCTTGTAAGGTTGTTGTTGCATTCATTCAATTTCAAACCCACAAAGCCTGCTTCTCAGTTTGATGTTCTATAAGCATAATTAAAAGCTTCCTTTGCCAACGATCGATTTTTATGTGTGTATCATGTGACAGGCACGAAGATACTCTATGCCCAAGGAAGTTAAGGACATTTTCTTTACGAATAGTTCCTGGACCAACCCTTACCCTAGACATGTTCTTGCTGAATACAATAAAATGCATTGAAAGATTATAATAGAGTTTATTGTTTGATCATTCTTTCATCAGCATGAGCTTAACAAGAGTAAGCTTAACTAAGCTTAAGCGATGCAATGTGAAATCTATTACCCAAATAGTGAAAATCTTGATCTTGGTAGTTTGATCAAAAATTATTAAATCATTTTTACAATCTTGAAATGAAGTCTTTCCTCGTAACAGGCTATAAGATCAGCTACATTCGACAAGTTGTTTGTTGACAATAGCTTATTACCCTCTTACCGCAGTTTCTATGCCGATAGAAAAGGGTTTGCTCAAAAAATTCGATCTTTTGAATTAAAAATAAATGTATTGAGATAGTGGCCACTAGCGATAGCAGCAGTAGATAAAATCCCTCGAACCAGTCCCTCTAGTGATACATATTTGCCAAAAACCATCGTCCCATCACGTCGCGAGCAGTGTGTTTATGTACCAATCTATCTCTTAAGTTGCTCCTTTTTTGCCGCCTTAGAATGCACGATCGACTACTGTCCCTCCCTCCTCCTCTACCCTTTCCGCAGTAGCACGCATTTTCCCTCAGCCGAAGAAAAACCCAAAAGCGACGACACACGATCACATCAAGTGGCAGCAGCCCGATCTCATTGAACATTGTATATAACAAACTTGAGACGCGAAAATCTTAACAAATTTTCCCTTCCCCACCAATCCAGTCTCTCAAATAGGGAAAAACTGCAGCTGCATGGGACCAGCCAGCACGGGACGAAGGGGGTGTTCGGTCTGAATGAAAATTTACGATCGACGTTGGCACATAAAATTGTTTACATCATCATCTTTCTTAGCTCCGACATCAGTCGGGTTGCCTCATTCCGAAGGCATCTGAAGAGAGCACGCGCTCGAGCATCCTCGCCTTGATAGCCGCCGACACATCATCTTCCTCGTCCACGACATAGTTTCGCGCTCTTCCGCCTGTCTAGCTCTAGGCCAATCGATTAGCGTTCTCCCTTGCGAAATATTCCTTTTACTATAAGAGATTCATTCGGCGATCGGCCGTTAAGCCGAGTAGGCGATGCTTTCCACCCAATTGCAGCTGGTACGATCATCAATCCAAGTGCACATTGGTTCGAACCTGTGCCAAATGCATCATACCCTACTCAATCGCCTACTTTCTTCTGAGTCATGGTCTTTTGGGCAACGAACTGCTGCCGTCCGCTCATCAACATTCCGATGCATCACCGCCGCGCCGGTGGGTGGTGTGAAACGATTTTCCGGTCTCGCGATCGTCCACCTAACCGGATCGCATTTCTCACCTGTCCAATTTCAACGGGTTTGTCTCGGGCTAAGACGAGAAGTTGACCTTGCATCACCTAGTCTTCTTCGTATTCTTGACGTAACGTCCCCACTACTGGGACAAAGCCTATTTCTCAGATTTGTGAACCATGAGAACTTCCTCAGTTATCTACTGGGAGATGTCTCTTTCGATGTGTATTCTGCATTTGGTTATCGCGTGGCAGGCATACTCAAGAAAGTCACGAAAATGTCCATTACGAAAACGCTTCTGGATCAACCGGAAATCGAACCCGTTACCCTCAGCATAATCTTTTTTGAACACTCGTGCGTTTACCACTTCAGCTATATGGGCACCAAGCCCCAAAACGTTATTCTCGTGCGTGCGTGCACACTTCCGTAGCCAGTTGTTACAGCGTGCGCGCGGTGAGTAGCCGTGATCCCGCTCATTTGTTTGTCTACGCAACGGACACGTTGGACAGCTACGCAGACAGATGACTTTGACCTCAAAATGTGATGACAGAGAAATTGGCCGGGAGTTCCTTTTGTTTTGATAAAATTGGACACACCGAGTTGAATTTGTGTTCGAATGTTGATGACGGTAACTTTGAGGGAGAATCAATAATATTAATTGAGATAATATGTGCAGCTGTATGAAATCATTTTTCCAATATTTTCCACCACACTGAACTTCAAACGTGCCGTACATCCTTCTTTAAATTGTAACACACGGAACCATGCCGCATGACGTGCGCTAAATGATGTGTGGAGTTTGAGGAAAGATTGTGACATTTGCCCCGAGAAGCTGTTCTCACCACCCGATCAGTAGCACAATGCACTGTGGGAAAAAATAGGTATGGAACGCGAATAAATTCAATATCTCTGCTCGGCGTGGATGAATTTGAATGAATTTTTGACACAAACTGCAAAAATCTCTACAGATTCAGATAACGAGGGTGTCATTCACCGCACGAAGCTGGAAATCAGTATACTGGGCTCATTTTACCCCGCTCTCTGTCTTACACTCCTTTTGAGGAAATCCTCATCTATTCCCGACTGGCGTGCAAAATAAATGACTTATTTAACTCGTATTTGTGTTAAAACTTCCATAGTATTGGCAATTTGACATAAGGTTGCTCCTGCTCTTATCAATTGCGTTCCACTCCGGGCGGAGATGCACGTGCAATTTTAAAGAAGTAGGGGACATCGGGGTTATTTGAGGATATTTCCATTTTTGAGGCCGTGGTGAGTCAAACCAGCTCCATTAGATACTGCGGAAGTTTTTACACAAGCACGAATTAAATAAATCATTTATTTTACACACCAGGATTTTTCGAAAAAGGTGAAAAAGAGAGAGTGGGGTAAAATGTTCCCGATACACTGATTTCCAGCATCGTGCGGCGATTGACACCCTCCTTATCTAAAACTGTAGAGATTTTTGCAGTTTGTGCAAAAATTCATTTAATTCCATCCACTCCGAGCAGAGATATTGAATTTATTTGCGTTTTACCTAGGGCATTTTAACCAATAGTGGACCCCTTAGTAGCTGAAAATTGCTCTGATCGTTAAAACAGTATGATATTCCAATTAAATTGCCCCTGTCAACGTTTGCACAGCAAGTTCTATGTCTTTCCTGCACATTGCACACAAAAACCTTACTAAACCACCCTATATTTCCCATAAAATAATCATTTCAAATCTGGCTCAAATTATCCTATAGTGGTCCCCCCGGGGTCCACTATAGGATTGTTGGGGTCCACTATAGGATAAATCGTATTCTCTTACCATGTTAAAACGGAGACAATAGTGGACCCTCTTGGATTTAACCAATAGTGGTCCCCCAAATTTGTTTACATTTACAAATTTGTTCAAAAAATCAAATTATTGCTTTCCAGCGTAGCTCCACCACTTGTAACTACTGGCTAGGAACATGATCCATCGTGTCCCGGTGGAAGTTCACCGGTAAAAACAGATTTAAGCAGGAAAATAAGGAAAAATATAAGGGGGTCCACTATTGGCTAAAATACCCTATTTTTTCCCATTGTGCAATGGTTCAGAGATGAAAATTTCGTGAATTTATAAAAACTTTCAAAACTGGAAGCTTCCGATGCATTATTGTCTATCCGGTTGGAATCAAGACAGACATTCAATCACAAGTCCACAAGTGTCGCACTTGTTTCGCATCTAGTGGGCTGCAACAGTTGGGTCGCGTCGCGACTTGATTGGTAGCGGCCAGACAATATAGAATGATATAAATAGCGACTGTTAATGCCAAGTCAAAGCGTTAAATACTGGCATTTCCCCAGGAATTCCTTCCGAGATGCCTTCGGGATTGACTCAGGTTCACGTTCTGATATTCCTGCAGGAATTTCTTCCGTAATTTCTCTGGATTTTTTTTTTGGTATTTCTCAAGGAATCAGTTCGAAGATTCTTCTTGTAGTTCCTTCAGTAATTCCTCCAGGAGTTCTTTCCAGGAGTGATTTTTTTTATCTTTCTGTGGATTCCTTTTTGAAGAGCTAGGAGTTAGGAGCTCCTTCTGTGATTCCTCTTTGAGAATTTCTTCAACTCCGAGTAAAAAGTTCTGTAGGTTTTTGCGAACCCACTTTTTGGATAGCCGGCGAAATTGAAAACAACAAGGCCTACATCAAAGACTTAGAGAATTATCTCAGAGCCACCGTGGCGTGCCCTATAAATATAACCTTAGAAACGCTTGCCTATCCACGGTCGTTTGACAAATCTAAATATAGGCAAGAAAAGGCCAGCAAAGAAAAAAGTATTTTTGTCTTCATGTTGTCTGTGTGATATGTCAAAACATCTGAGAGTTGTCAAATATTTTTAAAGTTAGGCTTATTGATGTACTGGAGAATTAGCTGATGGCGTTGAGTGGTTGACAATTCAGGTACTGCACATGTGAGCGAGCTCTATGAGCGCGAGCTTCCTATGATCTTATCATACAACTACTGTGAGCGAACTATGCTACTCAAGTTACCCTAAATGGACGATCGTGAGGGCTCTGCGCTATAATTACCAACTAGCTTGCCAGTTTGCAAGACCAAATCAAAGTGAGCTTCCGTAAACCAAGATAATTTATCGGAGACTGAAGCAACAAAGAGACATCAAACGATGTCCGTCATATCAGGGCTTTTAAAACGATTTGACCTCAAGAGTTCTTGCTCGGCCCCAGAAGGGGGCTGGCCTAAGCCCCAAGGTTGATCTTAATCCAACGGCTTGCTTCCAGAATGGGCATGCCAGGGCGATCCTTCCGAGCATTTTCTACAGAGTTTTCAGAGTTGTTATTTGTTTACACTTTTACATAGTATAGTATCGGTTTTAACAGAGTATTTTTCAAAGTTTATTTCAAACGTACAAATTTTTCTCAGTTTCTTCTTTTTGCCTTTCTCGTACACTAAGTGTACTGGAAAGGCTATATGTTCACTCCAAAAATGACTTTTTGATAGAAGGCCCGGAGGGTCGAGTCACATATACCAACCAACTCAGCTCGACGAATTGAGGTGATGTCTGTGTGTGTGTGTATGTGTGTGTGTATGTATGTGTGTATGTGTGTATGTGTACAAAAAAACTCACATCACTTTTTGGCAGTAAACTTCAACCGATTTTAATGACCGACGGTTCATTCGACGCGGAATCTGGTCCCATTGTTTCCTATTGAAAATGGTTTGGATCGGTCCAGCCGTTCCGGAGTTATGGCCATTTAGGTGTTCCGGACCAGTACCCTTGGAAGGGGCCATAGATAAAAATGTAACAAACATATACATGCGACACATCAAACTGCGGCATTTTCGATTACCTGATAAACAGTTAGCAAGAAAACAGTCTCAGACCATATCTGAACCGGTAGTGTTCCGGAACCAGTTCCGGATGTCCCGCTGGAAGTGACCAAATATAAAAGTGATCCAAAACTATGCATGCGACACATCAAATCGCGGCTTTTTCGATAACCTGATGAACAGTTAGCAAGAAAATAGTCTGAGACCATATCTGAACCGGTAGTGTTCCGGAACCATTTCCGGATGTTTCGCTGGTAGTGGTAAAATATAAAAGTGATTTAAACCCATGCGTGCGACACATCAAACAACGGCATTTTCGATAACTTGATGAACAGTTAGCAAGAAAACAGTCTCGGACCCTATCTGAACCGGTAGTGTTCCGGAACCGATTCCTGCTGTCCCTCCGGAAGTGGCCAAATATAAAAGTGAACCAAATCTATGCATGCAACATATCAAAGCGGGGCTGTTTGATAACCTATTGAAAGCTGACAAGAAAATAGTCTCAGACCATATCTGAACTGGTAGTGTTCCGGAATCGGTTTCGGATGCCCCGCTGGAAGTCGCCAAATATAAAAGTGATCCAAAGCAATGCATGCGACATATTAAATCGCGGAAATTTCGATATCCTGATGAACAGTTAGCAAGAAAACAGTCTCAGACCCTATCTGAACCGGTAGTGTTCTGGAACCGGTTGCTGGTGTCCCGCTGGAAGTGACCAAATATAAAGATGAACCAAACCCATGCATGCGACATATCGAAGCGTGGCTTTTTTTTTTGATAATGAAAGGTTGGCATAAAAAAAGACTCAGATCATATCTGAACCAGTAGTGTTTCGGAACCGGTTCCAGGTTTCCCGCCGGAAATGGCCGTATTTAAAAGTGAACAAAAATTATGCATGCGACACATCAAATCAAGTCTTTTCCGACAACTTGATGATCGCTTATCAAGGAAGTAGGCTAAGACCACATTAGGGACTGACAGTATGTAGTTCCGAAACTAGTTCCGGGTTTCACTCCAAAAGCGGCCAAATATAAAATTGAGCCAAACCCATGCATGCAACACAGCAAAGCGCGGCTTTTTTGATAACCTAATACACGTTAGCAAGCCAATAGGCTCAGACTATTTAAGAGACTACCGGTAGTGTTCCGCAATCAATTCCGGGCCGGAAGTGAAACCAAACTCATTCATTGAGATATCGTGGCTTTTTAGGTAACATGATGAACAGTTGCAAGAAAATAGACGCAAGCCATATCAGTGTGGCACGGAACCGATTCCGTGTGTCCCGCCAGAAATGGTCAAATGTAAAAGAGAACCAATACATGCGACATATCAATGACTTATTCAGTAACATGATAAACAGTTAACCAGTACATAATCTCAGACCATATTTGAGAGAACCGGTAGTGTTCCAGAGCTGGTGATGAGACGAGTAACCCGCCGGAAGTGGTAGAATATAGAGGGGAACCAAGCCATAGCGGCGTTTTTGATTTTTTGATGAACGGTCAACAAGAAAATAGTCTCAGGCCACATCTAGAACTACCGTCGATGGGGTGAGATTTTGTCAAAACGGAGAAACATTAAATTTGAAATTGCTAATCAACTATCGCTAATTTATGTTGCAAACTTTATATTATTTCAAAGAGGAGACGTTTTTAAATGTCATGATGCAGAATAAGATGTTCAGCAATAATCGTTTTTTGTTAAATTTGTGACTAAACTTATATGATGAAACTACTAGTAAATCACTCTGAAAAAATTTCTCCTTCGCAATGTTTCAAACAAGGTCCTAACCATAATTTTTCTTATAAGTAGCTAGCTGTAGGTATTCCCTGGTTGATGCAACGAAAAAAGTGGGCTGTTTATGCACTTTTTATTTAATAATTTAATAATGTCGACCCTATGTCTAAATATAAAAAATGGGGGTGAGATTGGGTCAAGCAAGTTATCGAGTGCACATAACCTTAACTAAAAATTCAACTTGTTATCCAGTCCCCATTTCACTTTAAAGTGGTGCCATGTTTACCGTATCTTCATAAAAGCACGCTTTTTTTCGAAAATATGTCGAAGAAGTGTCAAGCGAGTGTGTTCATACGTTTAGTGCATAAAATCATTTATAACAATAAACCCATGCATTTGGACAGCTCCTCATACCATCATCTTACCTTTAGTGTACTGCAAATCCATTTAAATGTTATTGCGAAAGAGGGTCTAATAATGTGAAATGTTGTGTAACATAATATTTGAACGACCCTCTATCTTGAGTTTATACAGGAGGGTTTGGTTAAACATTTCTTATAATTTCATATAATGTAATACTTTCTCGCTAAACTATCATTACCACACAGAAGAGTATACATACCAAATAAAAAGTTATTCCGACTTCAATTGCATTTGTTATTTAACAAACTATCTTTGAGTATCCTTTTTTGACCCATTCTCACCCCCAACGACGGTAGTAATAGTATTTCGGAATCGGTTGCGGGTGTTCCATCGGAAGTCAATAAATAGAAGTGAACCAAATTCGTGCATGCGACACATAAAATCGCAGCTTTTTCTTAAATTTGCCGAACGGTTGGCAAGAAAATAGCCTCAGATCACATTAATATTCGGCTTTTTAGGTAACCCGATGAACAGTTGACAAGAACATAGTCTCAGTCCATATGTGAGACAACCGGAATCGGTTCCAGGTGTCCCGCCGTAAGTGGTCAAACGTAAAATTGAACAAAACCCATGTAAGCTGCACATCAAATTGCGGAATTATAAAAGTGAACAAAATAAATGTCAAAGCGATAAATCAAATCGTGGCTTTTTTGATAGCATGTAAACGTTGGGTAAGATTATAAGTGAAGAAATGTTCAAAATCTTCATATATGTAAGTAAACAAAATCGTGACCAAAGCGATCTCATCAAATCACACCATTTCAGATTCCTGCGGTGTAAATATGGATGGAACAACGTGGAAAAAATATAATTTGATCGCATCAACACTGAATAAACTTTTTTTAATCTTCAATCTCCTTTTGCCTCTAAAATTACTGCTCACAATTTGGGTGCAGCTGGTTGAGCCCTCACTCTTCTCATTGCGATTGAAATTTGAATGGAAAATTTCCATTTTCTGCTTTTTCCCGTAAGGAGGTCAAATTTCACATGAATCGTGTTACCAATGATACTAAAATATAGCCTAAAGTGTGCTAAAAACTTTGTCGTGGACCACAAAGTGATCTGTGATTGTGAATAAAGTCAACCTTCTTCATGCATTTGCTGACGCTCACCCCGCTGCCGTAGTGAATAGAATTGTTGCTTTTTGATAGTTAAAATTGTGCTTTTCTATATAAAATGATTCAGGAACATTTTGGCTAACGTCGATGCAAAGATCATGAGTACTGTTTCGACGAGAAAGGCACTATCACCACTAGGTGGATCAATCTGGGTTTTTCCCTGCTTTTTCAGCTACTTCTCTTTTTTTTCTTTTCAGCTTGTTTTTTTTTATTTCCCTTTTCTGCCCTTTTTTAACAGAGTATATTCAGAGTTGTTTTTAGATGTTAATTTTACCCCTTCCCTCCACTTTGTCCCTTTTCCTTTATCATTTCCACTTTCCCACTTTACCCCTCTATATTTCATATAACAGTTTCCAAAAATTTTAACATTTTTTCTGCCCGTTCTTGTTCACAACATAACACTTTCCTGGTACTGTTAGCTGGCATATCCGTCTGGAACGACCTGCCACTGAATACGAAACACAAACCTAACCTGCCTACTTTCAAAACAGCGCTTAGAAGTACAATCTAGATTTAATTAATTTCAATAATTGTTTAACCAGTACAAACTAAAATAGGTTAATCAATGACATTGTATAGTTTCAAGTTCTAGATTAAAATTATTGTAAAAGTTTGTTTTCCCTTCCTCACAGTTGCTTCCTTGCCTGGTCAAAAGTTATGTACTAACATGCTACCGTTTTCAATGAAAATACTATTACTATAACTTCCCCCAGATTGTTTTCCATGCCCAGTTTCCTTCTAATCCCTTCAAATTCTTGAAATTCGACCAGCATGTGTTGCACAGTCAAGAAAGCACCGCAAAACTGACATTATAGAACTCTTCTTTTCCATTAACTATTCGTGTGTGATTCTCGTATGCCTGATCCGTTTTTTGAGGTGCAACTACGATTTATTTGTGGCGCAAATGTTCTTTTAATGTGGATGAATTATTCATTTCTTATGAAGCAATATTGTTTGTTTATGGTATGTTATTGACTTTTGGTATGTTTTGACTTTTTATTGGTACATTGCTTCATTTCTTATCAGATTTTTTTGTTGGTTTATTTTATTACTTACATTGTGGAAATTTTTGTTTTATTTATGGAGAAAGCTATAAACTTAAGCGACTTTTGTCTGAACAGATCTGAACAGATCTGCCCATAATCGCATAGTTGACGTAACCACCATTGACAATACCAGCACTCACAAGCTAATATCTATCAAATGTGCATAGTTGTGACCAGTTTTATTCAATAGAGCACAAGTTCTAATCACTAGCTAGATGTCAACGTGAAAAAAATCATATACTTTTCATTAATTATTGTTAAAATTTCAAAAGTATAAACTACAGTGGCGCTTACGTCAACTATGCGATTATGGGCAGAGATGGCTTCAAGGAAATTGATTCGAGATGAATGGTGAGGTTGAGTTAGAAACAGATGCGGTTTTTTGGAGCCCTAATGTATTTAAGTGTTTCCTACATAGGGGAAATTACCTATTTTCGGCCGTTTTGTTCTCTTCGTCTTGGGGGGTTTTTTGAAACCTATTGAACTCAAAGATGGCCTCAAATCCGTCCCAACCAATGTGAATTAGATGGCCAAGTTTCAGGCAATTTGGCTGACAAAAACCTCCCATGACGAAGAGAACAAACCTGCCGATAATACCCAATGTCACCCTATATCCATACTTAAGTTATAGTGAATTGAAAAAATTAAAAAATAAGAAAAAAAAATGTGGGATCTTGCGAAGTGTTCTTTTGGATTTATTTTACTGTTTTTAAGTTTTGTTTTTCAAAAAAGTATTTTTCAGACATTTCAATTTTCAGTCCGCCTTGAATAACATTTAACAAAGTCCTATTTGAATTCGTTGTAATCACTGGTATGGTTAAATGTAGAAAAAAATGTATGCATACCGTAATATGTGGTGTTAAGGGATTCATTTTCACATTCAACTTCGTAAAATTGTCCAGCCGTTCAAAAATAGAATTACTGATCCCTAATTTGCTTCAAATGTATGTTGGAAACAGAGGTATACTATACGGATTATAACTCATAGGGCCGACCCAGCCAACCACATATCGTAAATCAATGTGTGGAAAACATCGTATATTTTCATATATTGAATCAGAATTGTATAATAATATGTATATTTGTTGACAATGATTGCGTAAACTCGCATTTCATGCCAAATTAAATTTCAATTGCGATTTTGTTTCATATAGTCGTCTCCGATCATAAAAGGTGCGATCCGTAGGATCGCACAGAATCGGATAGAATCGAGAAAAAACATACATTCTTAGTGTCAAGCTGCAAGTTCGCTTGCATCGTATATATGATTTCTTTGAATCGTGGAAATCTTCGCTTCACATCGTATATGAATCTGCTAAATCAAGCTTGCTACCTAAAGGTATGATGAAAATCGGTGAAATCGTATACAACAATAACAATGTTTTATATTGATCGTTTGCGTCACACTTGCGTCGTATACCAAGTGAATGAAATCGTAGAAATCGTATATTCATTTTTACAGTCGCATATGATTGTTACTGCACTTTTAATAGTCGAATCTTAATCTCGGAAATCGTAAATGGTTTTGTTTACATATTTGTATGATGGAGAAAAAGAAAAAAATGGTATTCATCACAAATTTGTATGTTTGTTGTTGTTGACACATTCCAACCATGGTAGCAATAATTTCAACCAAATATATAGGTTTTCATACTAGCAGGTGACTTACAATAAGTGATGTATAGATTCCAACAACGATGTGAATTCCGGGCCTCTTGCACGGTACCACTTTTGGTGCCACTCAATGCACAACAACAACGCTCCCACCACAAGTCTTGCACTATCATGCTAAGTTTTATTCGTTTCATGCCATCCACTTTGAACTCTCTATTTTCAACTTGGCAATATAGCCAATAGAGATAACGCGCAGTTCTCAATCAAGGGACCTAAGTTCGATTCCCACTGAACACCGATTGCTTTTTTTTTATTCGAAAATCTTGAGTCGTATATTGGTACTCTCAATCGTAATAAGATCATGCATAATCGTATATTTAGACGGAAAAAATCGGCGAAATCGTAGAAATTTTTCGAGAAATCGTAAATTATGTTGGATGGAATCGCAGTAATCGTATATATGTTTCGATATGGCCTCCACTTTAGTATGTATATGCCTATTTCGTGCATTGAATACGATTTCTTTGGTGCTATATATGTGTGACTATTTCAGTTGCAATTTCGATATAGCAACCAAATTGCTGGCTGGGGATTTCGACATCCTGGTTTAAGCGTTAAACCAGGTTTTTCTTTATGGTTATGCCTGGCTTACCAGTTAAGCCGAGGTGAAGAAATTGGCCCTTACAAATACGACTTTATTTGTACACAAGATAGCAAAAACAAAACTACATTGTTCTTTTCTCAATTTTTCTGCCATCAACATTGATTGGGAATGTTTATTGGATGTTGATTGGAATATTTTCAGAAAAACTCTGCCGTAGCATTTCCCCAAATACCCAAGAGGGTTAGAGGACCCCGGATACTCCTAGACTTGGGGGTATCCAGTTTGCCTAGTAGTTGAGGCTATGGATCGCCAATCCGGAGTCCGCGGGTTCGATTCCCCGTTCCAGTCTGGACAATTTTCTTGACTCCCTGGGCAAAGTGTAAGCATAGTTTATTATTGTGCTCGCCTCACAATATACAAATTCGTGCAATGGCAGGCAAAGAAAGCCCTTCAATTTATAACTGTGAAAGTGCTCAAAGAACACTAATTTGAAGCGAGGCAGGCCAAGTCCCTGTGGGGACGTAGAGCCATAATGAAGAAGAAGGATACTCCTAGGCTTCTCTATCAGGTACCATTCTGCCTAAGACCGCATTCGCATGTAAATTACATTCACGGCGTGGAGAGTTGCTTTCACAGCTCGCTCACGAGTTAAGCATGCGTGTGCGACCCTTATGATATTCGGCAAACTTTCAGATAAAACTACAAGGTAAAAGTCATCCATACATTGTTTTTTGATAGCATGCTTATGAACTGAGATAGTAGCAAGTGAATGTAACTCTTTGCAAATGGTAAATGCCATCCCTGCGCATTCGAATTGGACGACTCATTAATTAATTACCGATTTTTAACCAGAATGAGAATCTTTGCTCATGATGATCAGTTAAAGTTAAAGCAGAAAGGGAGGGGGTAGTGTAGTAAGGGTTGATTCTCGGAATTAGTGGGGAAGGGGGCAAGGGATGGGTTATGGGGAGAAGAGTGCATACTGGTTCCAAGGAAGATTTCAGAGGATATTTTGGGGTATTAAGGACTGTTTAGACGGACGAAACGAAGGATTAAGGAGACTGTCAACACCCCACAGATCCATGGAGCATGGTGGTGTAGAGAAAGATGTTCCAGGACACTCACGAACTTCCGCGAGTAAAGGCATTAATAACTAGCGTAACCGGTGGACTGTTGTTACATTAGTAATACGATGCAACATCCTATAGGTCCATGGAGCGTTGTTCTGCAAAGAACTAATGGCCAAAGATGTTCTAAGTCATCCAAAATTTTCCGTGAGTCAAGGCCAGAAGATCAACAAGCGTTATCTAAGGTTTGTTGTCACATTACTGATGTAGTGTACTTGGCGGTCCAAAAGCATCTTTGGAAATTAGTACTCTTTGAGACTGTCTTCCGCGAGAGTTCTTTGATGACCTAGAGAACATCTTTTGAAATCACTAATCTACAAAATAATGTTTCATGTAGAGTGTATGTATCGTATCAGTAATGTAATAACAACCCATCAACCACACTTTTAGATCTTAAGGCGCGAGAGTACTTGGATGACCTAGAAAATCCTTGGAAATCAATACTCTGCAGAACTATGTTCCATTGACCTGTAGGATGTTACACCGCATCAGTAATGTAACAAAAGTCCATTGATTATGTTTATTGATCTTAAGGCTTTTACTCGCCACCGTATCAGTAATATTACAACAATTGATTGATTATGCTTGTAACAGTGTTGGTAAAAACTCAAATTCTCAAATCTCATGGTTGAGTTGTTTCACGCGCGATTCTTGACTCGCCAAAATCACCGCCGAAAAAATCATGCATCAGTTGACTCATAATTTCACTCATTGCTTTATTTCTTGGTTTTCTTAGTATTTAAATCAAAGTTTTTAGGATTGTACGATAGAATAAAAGCAAATCTAGCGTACAACAACATTGAATGCCGTTCAAATTGATTTGGATTCGTTTTACAAGCGAACGAGATCTCGGCGCTTGACTCGTGAGAGCGAGATCATGCATGGAATTCTCGCGCGTGAGAAAACGATTCAGAATCGCGCGCGAGTTTGCTCACGCAGGAGTGGTTCATGAGTGTGCTTTGAGTGTGCTTTGAGTGTGAGTTTACCAACACTGCCTGTAGATCTTCAGGCCTTTACTTGTGGAAGTTCTTGGGTGACCTAGAACAAGTTTACAGAACCATGCCCCTAGGTCCTTACATGCTTCATATACCTATAGGACGTTACACTGCGTCAGCAATGTAGCAATAACCCATTGATTTCGCCTATAGATCTTGAGGTCTTTAATCGCGGAAGTCCTTGGATGCCCTAGAGCATCCTTGGAAATCAAGGCTCTGCTGAACTATGCTTCATGGGCCTGCAGGATGTTACACCGCATCAGTAATGTAGCAACAATTAATTGTTTACAATCGAATATTTCAGGCCTGTTGCAATCAGTATTTGCAGAAGTTCTTGTCCTAGAACATCTTTTAAAACTACGTCTCTACAGAACTACAAAAATAATTAACAAGGAAAGAACTCAAGAAACAGTATAAGTTTGGCATTAATTAAAATTCGATCGAGTCAAAGAAGAATTTTGAGTGTTGGTATCTTTTTGGACAAATATTTAAACCTGAACAGCTAAAGATTTAGGAAAAAATCCTTAGTTACCGGTGCCGTCACAAATTTTATTAGTATGTATCGTAAATTTTGTCGCATTGTTTCCCATCTCTGGTCCATATTGCAAAGTGCACGTCATAGCAGCCCGTCTGTTCTGCCAACACCGAGCAGGCGACGACTGCCAAATAACAACAGGAAAACTGGCCTCTGACACGATCAGCATGATGATATATTACTCCCGTCATACTACACACTTGGCTACAAACTCCCACACCCCATTCTCGGACCCGCTGGCCAAAATTTAATAGAGACAAAAAAAACGAATGTTTTGAGTTATAAAGTAATTCATTCACCCGAATTTCCTCCCGCCATTAATAAACAATTTCCCGGTCGGGCGTGTGTTAGCACGCCAGCCAGTAGTGTCGAAAACAAGATGTTACTTTTCAGTCCCGCGTGTGGCTTAGAAAAATGGTGAAATACCTAAATATACATGTTTCTTTAATGGCTAACCCGGATGGTTGTTTAACGACGTCGAATGGCCACAATTTAACGATTTAATGATCGCCGCGGGGACTAATTATGCTTTCTGATAACAATTAGTCATCTTGGGTAAGGTTGATTTAAAACTACGATGATTTACAGATGTTTTCCTTTCTGAGCTTAGAGCGAATGATGATGATGATGTGTTTCAGCAAGAATGTTTTATTTCTCAAATTTTGGCATCATATCCCTAGATATCATGCGGTATGGCTCTACCTGGTATTCGGTCGATTTAGTGCAATTATGTCGGACGTGGAATCAACACAATCTGTAAAGTAAATAGGAGCCAAAATTCCTAGGGATCTCGTACTAAAGATAGCGCATGCCGTTGTCGTCGTCTGTCGCCGTGGATCTGCTATAATACAAAGCGCAAATGAAAATAAACTCTTTTGACTGGCTGGCTGGCGAGAGTCCTACCTCTGAGGCTAGTTATTTACTCAGCATGACACTTGCTGGCTATGAAAGTGCGTTTACTAAATGGTCTAGAACTGGGCAGAGATTTATTGCGTTACGAGTAAGAAAAATATAATAAGCACGAAAGATAGGCAAATCGTTGCCTGTCCCTGTACTGCAAATCTTAGCGACTAATTTTCACGAAAAAGATGCTCTAAGCAACAATTTCAAAAGTCTTCTTGAAATCACATTCCCAAAATACAGATTAAGTTTGGTCAAATCGAAGCGTATCAAAAAGTTTAACAAATAGCCATCATCAATATTGCAAACATTAACTTCGACAGGCCATATTCCAAAGGGAAATCTTCCACATTGCTTCCTTCCTCACATATTTCCACAATCGTCTCTCTCCGAAAGATTGTACCATAAATACAACATCATTTTGTGTAAATCACCGACAAAACACCTGTTCTTACTGCTAGCTATGAGCACACCGTGAAGCGCCACCACATCGTATTCCGGTCTCGAGCAGATTAGCACACGATCGTATCGCAGTTGGCCTGTTGCTTTAGTCTGCCTACCTTGTTAACCGTGGGAAATGATCTGCGCCAACATGGCACGTGAGCTGTGGAAAAAACGGCGATGGGCGGAATACTTTCCTTCGTCGCCACCGCTGCCACCGCCTCCTCGAGAGGAACGCGAAAAATGCAAAATTCGCACTCGACGCGTCCCGCGTGGAGGAAAATTTATGATGCATTGCACCTGGTTGGGTCAATCAGAAAATGGTCGGTGGGAGACAAAGTGTTGAAAAGAAGGATATTAATCATATCGCACTTTCCGTCCCGATGTTTTGTCAACAAGAAAGATTGTGAAATTTGGTATTTGTTTGTTTTCTTCTTCTAGTTCATTCATATTATATTTTTTATTATTTGCATTTTATTTTCTTTTTTTTTTAATTCTATTAAGTTTTTTATTTTATTTTTTTAAGTTCATTACTTTTACTTCTTTGTATATGGTTATTTGTTGACAGTGAACAAATTTAATATTTGCATCGGCTATACTAATAGAAATACACTAGAACTCCAATGGCGCTGTAGTCACATTTCTTATTTAATTATTTTAATAACTTTAATTCCAATAATTTACTATATTAAAGTGTCCATCTTGTAGAGGACCTTTTGTTATTGTAAACAAAATTAACTTGACACTTCTAGTACCGCTGCTGACGCTGTAAGGGCGTGGCAAACTAGATGTTAGTCACACGAACAGTCGCGACATTGGATTTCTGTGGCTGGTTATTCTAATGCTATACTGTACTAGAAAGTGCAGGCAGAAGTATTAACGCATTCCCTTTTAAAGATCCTCCGCATCAAGTTTTGCTCCATCCCTAGGTAAATTGCACACAATCTCAGTCAACGTAAATGTGGCACATTTACCCGAACTGCGCAAACTCCGCTTGCATGCAAGCGTACCCTGAAAAACATCATCCGTCATCATCTCGCGGTGGCCAGAGAATATGATATCATAACCTCACGGCGGCGGGGTTGATCTGTACATCACCAATACCAGCAAAAAAAAAGTCCAATAAAAGGATGAAATTCAGATAGGAATTTTCACGCGAATGCACGAGATTTTCCCAATCGCTAGAGGAAAACTACCGGCCAGGACTGGGTATTGCTGCGGGTACATCGGTTGCGCTGTCTGAAGTACAAAGCACATAGTAAATTCTGAGTCTATCCAAACAGTTGAATTGGAATTTATTCTATAACATGTTAGTTTTTGCGTCCCTCCCACAGCAGTGAATTGGATTTCCTCGTGGTGGGTGATTCTTAGGTGTATGGGGGAGAATGTTCCAAAGTCAAACGGCAAAGTGAAAATGACCGAGCTACAAAACGTCGACCCAAATTTCATTTTCTTTTTTTTTTTTTTTGCGCAACGTGAAAAAAAACCTACTTCACAGCTTGGTGTTCTATGAGTACTATGAGTACGCCTTTATAGCTGTGGCCATTTGGGCCCTTCATTTCGGTAACAAATTTTGAAAACGACGTATAATCAATGGTGTAGCATTTATTATACGTCGTTTTCAAAATTTGTTACTGATTTCATGTTAAATTATTATCACAAATTTACTCCTTTGTTTTTACTCTTTCCATTTTAATTTTTTTTAGGGATAAGGTATTTGGTGTGCATGGCTCAAATTTTCTAGAGCACCGTTTTGAAGAACCGTTAGACGAATTTGTCTGAAAATGCATCCCGATGTGGACAATGACTGAACAACCAGCATGATGCATTTTCAGTCATATCCTTTGTATGGGTCTTTAAAGCGGTGCTCTGGAAAAAGTGTGCTATGTACTCCAAACATCTTGTCCTGGGATAAGTGTTTATCACTTGAGCTTCTTTTTCTAGTTGGAACGTTCTCACTGGGGCAGAGCCTACTCAGTGTTCGTCCACAATAATTTGACAATTGACAGTATCCAATTGATTATTTTATTTACCTGCCTTTTACGCAGAAACTGTGAACTGAAATATAAACGACAAATGAAAAAGTAATAATTTCACAATTAAATTTCTAGTATTTCCAGCAGAGCGTTCATGATTAACAAATATTTTAAACATGATTAATCATTGGTGATTAAAATTCAAATTTCGGTGATTATTGATTATGATTAATGATTAATTTGATTTTTGAGATGATTAATGATTATGATTAATGATTAAAATTGATTTATCTGTGATTATTGATTATGATTAATGATTAAAAATGGCTCATTGATTAAAAATCATGATTAATCATGATTAATCAATCGCAAAAAAACAGGAAATGATTAAAATATAATTATTGTTTAAAATATTTTTGAAGTTCCAAAAGTAAAAGGTAACTCTGTCTGGGAGATTATTGAAAAAATAATCAAGAAGAACAGCATTTGAACCAATTCAAATTGGATCATATATTTTATATGGTGAAAAATTTTTGGTGATGAATGATTAATGATTGATTAATTTTTTTTTCTTATGATTATGATTACTGATTAATGATTAAATTGCGAAATCAGTGTGATTAAGATTAATGATTAATGATTAAATGAGAAATTTTGGTGATTATGATTACTGATTTTTGATTAATCTTAATCATTAATCATTGATCATGATTAAATTTATGATTAATCATTAACGCTCTGATTTCCAGTAATGAAGTAGGGGTTAAAGCAATATTGAACAACAAAAGTTCCACAAACAAATCTGAAATGAGATGTTTCCATAAATTATTGATTATTAAGCCAAAGGAAGCGTCTAAAATTTATATCGACAAATGTAATAAAAAGTATATTTCAGGCCAAACATGTCTAAAGGTCCTATCTGCAGAAGAGAGGCTCTCTTTGGTTTCCCTCTCTTTCGTTAATATCTGAGCTGTTTATTTGAATTATGGTTGTCTCCCTACGTTGAAAGATGGTCAAAACAATCGTCTTTTGATTTGTACTGCAAAAATAGTTGAAAAGTGTAGGGGAGACTGAGGAGACTTGATCCCCGGGGAGACTTGTTTCCCCCATATTTTCTCGGAATCAAAAACAGTTTTCTTCTAGCATATTTTTTCCAAAACGACATCTGGACAGACGGCAATGTTTTCGCTACAATTGATTTTATTTGTGTATTGCATTATTTTTTAATGGCTGATGGTTTGTTTTCAGTCTTTCAGAAATCTTTTAGGCGATTCCGAAAAATCGCAATAACTTTGTGAAAATTGAACCAAATCGTGTCAAAATTTCACAGCACGTAGTATAAATAAAGTACTATCAAACGTATTTATCCAAATAAGGCTGTTATATGAATATTTCAATTTATGTAGCTTAGTGTATACAAAAGTGACATGGGGAGACTTGATCCCTCGAGGATTACACACACATTATACATGTGAAAAATAAAATTCTATTTGGAAGCCTCTATTTACTCGGAATTCTAGTATATTCAATGATAAAACGTGTCAGAAATTTTTTTTTTAGTACAAACCATGAAAAGGGGTATCAAGTCTCCCCATTTTCAAGATACGGCATATCCTTAACAATTTAAAGAAATCTTATAATTTCAAATACACCGTATGCATCAAAAATGCAAGAAAACTTGGAAAGTAAATGAATAGGAAACTTCTGGAGTTATTTTCCCATCAAATTAACCATGTGCTCACAAGGGGATCAATTTTGACCCATTTTTGAAAAATACATCATAAGACATGCCTCCAAAAAAACCACAGTTTTGAAAATTTTAACAATAATTTAAAGTCTTTCTGTTGTGTATTTTTTTATCCTTCTAAACCATAGGGGGATAATCTGCTCAACAGACACCCTAACAGAAGGTTAGGGTAGTGTAGGTCTGACAGGCCGTCTTCTACAACAAAAGTAAAACCCAGGACTACTCTCTCCTCGTACCCACTAAACCATTCACTAAACTCTCCGGAACCACCAAGAAGGCATTGCTTCAGAGACATATAAACTTGCAATGGATGTTTACCTGCCATTTTGTATGAAAAATGGATCAAGTTTTGTGTTTTTTCTTAAAGTTACAGGCAAATTAAGAAAAAGGGATCAAGTCTCCCCAGTCTCCCCTACCATTACATTGCAATAATTGAAAGAGAAAGTGAACAAAGAGAGCCTCTTAAATGCAGATAGGACCTATGGAAATGTTTGGCCTGATTTCTCAACCCCCAAAATGTTTAAATTTTCCATGAATAAATCTGAATTTTTCATGACAAATCTAAAAATTCACAATAAAAAATATTGAAAAATTTAAAAAATGCAGTAATTTAAAAACTAAGTTTGAAAATAACGAACAATTTATTACAGAAAAATTGCAGTTGTATTTGTTCTTTGAACTTTCGTTATTAAGTATTGATTCCACCCCCTATTTCTCAACTGGCAATTTAGGAATTATTCTTGGAAAATTTGGGATTTTTCACGTAACTTTTGATTGTATGTCAAGAAATATTCTCCATTAAAAATTTAATATTCCTTTTTTTAAAGGTTTTTGAAACCATTGAAAAACCTGTTTTGTTTATGGAAATTTTGTGGATCTTCCAAAGGCGTAGCTAGAGGGGGCACGCCCCTCCCTGGCAGCCTTTATTTTTTATGTTTTAGCCAAGTCAAGTTCAGTTCTGTTATGAGGATTTTTCCAAGTGAATATCCATAACAAAATTATTACAAAACTTGGTTTATTTATTCAAACAGATGTATAAAAACATTTGATATAATATGCATTGTAATATAATAGCCTCTAACATAATTTTGTATTGAGATGAACCAGCCTAGGGCTGAAAATCTCAAAAACTAAGACAAAAAAAAAATTGTGACACGTTTATTGCAATCTTTGTTGTATAATTTGTAACAAAATTGTTTCAGAATTAATAAGTTTTTTTTGTATTGTCGCGAAAAAGATTGATAATTTTTGTTATTTTGGTCAGTCGAGCAAAGAGAATTATAACAAACTTATAACAAATTTGTTCCGAAATATATAACAGAACTTGTTACAATTTTGTTATGATTTCACAGGTTTAGTATAACAAAATATATCTCAACTTGTTATGTTTTTGTTTTACTTGAAACGAGTCTTGATTGAATTTTTGTTGTTTAAACTACTAACGGTACATGTTTTTTTTTTTTTTTTATAGAAAGAGGAAATCTGCCTTTACAGATACCCGAGAGGTGGGTCCTCAGGTTATGTGGGGTCGACACTAAAACCTCTTTCTCTCTTCTTCCTTACCTTCGCGGTACGCCCGTTAGGGATGACTTCGAGAAGGGGGGATGACTTCGTACAATGAGTACACTCTAATGGTAAGCGTTCCACCTGCTACCGCCTTAAGTTGTTCGCTCTTCCCCGGAGGCTCGGGCCCTGGCTAGTGCATAGACTACCCGTTGGGCTCAAGCTCCTGGATGGGGAGGGGGAGCCAACTCAGGAATTACGGTACATGTTTTATAACAATCGTTGTTACAAAAATCATATTAACAAAATAGCACAACCTGTAATAATTTTGTAGCTCTACCCCATATGGTATAATGCCATTTGGCATAACGCCGTTTGGCATAATGCCATTTAGCATAAAGGCTATTCGGCATAATGGTCGTGTGGCATAATGCCATTTAGCATAAAGGCTATTTGGCATAATGGCCATTTGGCACAATGCCGTTTGGCATAACATGAAGAACAGCCTTCTTGATAAGAAAATGCATAATATTTATTATGCCAAATGGCCCTTATGCCAAATGACCGTTATGTCAAATGGCATTATGCCAAACAGCATTATGCCAAATGGCGTTATGCCAAATGGGGTAGAGATTAATTTTGTTTTTCCCATCTAGTCGGGTATGCTGCTATTAAATGCAATGACTCAAAAGTAATGAATTTTTCTAGTATTCAATTCAAACAAAGGTTAAGAACAAAAAACCTGGGATTTCTTCATGAATTCCTCCAGTGGCATCTTCTGAAATTCTTCCAGGTATTTCTTCAAGAACTTTTCCAGGAATTCCCTCACAAATTGCTCAAGAAATTTCGCCTTCGTGAATACCTCCGTGGACGTCTTGCGGATTTCCGAGAGTGAGTGTCCCAGGGCTTATTCCAAGAACAGCTTCAGGAATTCCTCACACGTTTTTTTTTAGAAATGTGTACAGATGTTTCTGTAAGAATTCCTCCAGATCCAAAATTTTAACATAGTTTCCTGCAGTGAATTCCTCCAGAGATTCCTTCAAGGATTCTTCTAAGGATTTTACTACAAATACTTCCGGGAATTTGTCCTGCAATATCTTTAGAGTTTCCAGTGTTTTTTTTTTCGAGTATTTCTGCAAGATTTTCTGCTGGCGATTCCCAAAGAATTCCACCATATATCCTTAAGGTATTTCTGCCCAAACAACACACATGTCACATCAGAGTTATGGCAGTGCAAGTTTTGGATGCATAGAAGTTAATTTGGCGTTATTCTAGCTCGTCGAATTTACTTCTATTCAACCATAACTGCGCTTCCATCACTCTTATAGGGCATGCGTACGTGTTGCTTGGGTGCAAGTATTCCTTCAGAGTTTTTTTCCATATATTCCTTTAAGAATTCCGCGAGAGATTGTTCCGATTATTCCATCCAAAATTTTTCGAAGTAATTCAGGAGAAACTCCAGGAATTCTTTCAGAAACTTTTATCGGAAATTAAAAACATTATCCAGAAATTCCTTCAAAATTTTGTACAAAATATCCTTCACGATTTTCCTTCAATAATTCGTTCAGAAATAATAGCAGACATGACTTCCATTAGTTTTTTTTTTCAGGGATCATTTTCATAAATTCTTCCAGGAATTCGTTTAGAAAGCTCCTCCGGGATTTTCTGAGAAATTCCTTATGGGATTGCTTCCGGAATTCCTCCAGGGGTTTCTTCAAGTAATTTTTCAAGACTTTCTCCTGAGATTCTCTTGGTATTTTTTTCTGGGATAGTTTCATAAACAACTCCAGGGATTATTTAAAAAAAATCCTCCATGGTTTCTTCCAGGAATTGATCTTGGGATTCCTACTGAACTTCCTCCTGGAATTCTTCAGAAATTGATAAGGATATTAGTTATATCTCTTGGGAATGTTTTCGAGATTCATCCTGGGGTTTCTTCAGGAATTGTAAACTACTATTAAACTACTAAAAGAATGCCTCTAGAACTTATCTCAGGTTTCCTTCAGGATTTTTTCAAGAAATCCTTAAGAAATATCTTCAGCACTTCCTCCTGGCAAGCCCGTGCACAAGCGAGGGGGTTTGGGGGATACCGATGTTCCATACACTAGGCGACCCTCCGCCTTTTGCTGGAATTAGGAAAAAAAGACACGGACACCGTCTTCAGCCAGAGGCTGGACGAAACTTATCACTTGACAAGGGACACACAGAGCATGCACCAGTGGATACGGAGAAGAAACTATCCTCACGAAAAGTTTCATCGCCCGGAGCGGGAATCGAACCCTCACCCTACAGCATGCTTGCCCCAGACCCCCCCCATCCTAAGTTGGTGCCTATGCCTGCAGGAATTACTCCAGGGTCTCTTCCAGGAATTCTTCCAGGCATTCCTACAGATATTCATCCAAGAACTGCTCAAGGGAACCAAGGTTTTCTCTAGGAATTTCTTCGAGAATTCCTTAAGATATTCCTCTTGAAGTTCCTCCAGGGTTTCGTCCAGAAATTTCTCCAAGGATTCCACCAGGCATTCCTTCGGAAATTTCTCTATAAATTCCATCAGGGATTCCTTTCCGGATTCGCCAGGATTCCTCCAGAGCTTTCTCTTGCGATTCCTACAGTTCCTTCTAGAATTTATTTTGAAAATTCCTGTAGGGATGCCTCAATATCCAGAAATTGCTCCAAAAAATCCTTTTGCGATTTCTTCAGTAATTTCTCCAGGGATTTTTTTTCAGAAAATCCTCTTTGAATTTCGTTAGAAATTTCTATAGCAAATTCTCTAGAAATTTTACGAGGAAATCTCCCATAGATGCCATCAAATATAGTTCCAAGAATTGCTCCAGGAATTCCTCTAGGAATTTTTCCAGGTATTCCTACAGGAACTTCTCCGGCGATTCCTCCAGAAACTCATCTATGAATTTCTCCTCCAGCGATTCCTCCAGGGATTCCTCCTGGCATTCCTCCACGCATTTCTTCAGGAATTTATCTAGATCTCCCTTCAGGCATTCCTCCAGGTATTCCTCAGGAGATACCTCCAGAGGTTGCTTTTGCGATTCCGCCAAAAAATTATCCAAGATTTCTTCCAGGGATTCCTCTAGGAATTCCACTTGGAAATTCTTCAAGGAATTTTTTCGAAAATTTCTCCAGGGATTCCTCCTAGAACTACTCCAGGAATTCTTCCAGGAATTTCTCAAACATTTTTCTGGTAATTAAGCCAATTTTTTTTTCAGGAATTCCACCAGAGATTCTTCTAGGATTTGTGTCAGGGATTCCGCCAGAAATATCTACAGGGATTTCTCGAGTAATTCTTCCAAAGATTCCTCCAGGCACTGCTTCAGAGATCCTTTCTAAAATTTAACCAAGAATTCTTCCAGGCATTTTTGCAACGTATTTCTTCAGGAATTTCTCCAGAAAATCTTCCTGGAATTCCTCGGGGAATTCAATCAGAGATTGCTCCAGCAATTCCTCCAAGAACTAATCCAGGAAGTCTTCCAAGGATTCCTCCAGGAATTCTTCAAAGAATATCTTCAAAATTTGTCCTCGGATTCCTCCTGGGATTACTCCAGGAATTTAATCAGGGCCCCTCCAATAATTTCTCCAAGCATTTTTCTGGTAATTCCTCCAAGCATTCTTTCAGGATTCCGCCAGAGATTCTTCCAAGAATTGTGTCAGGGATTCCAGATTTTTTTTCCAGAGATTTCTCCAGTAATTCTTCCAGAGATTCCTCCAGGAACTGCTTATTCTTGCAGGAGTTTCTCCAGTAAACCCTTCCAGGGGTTCCTCCAGTGGAAGAAGAATTCTTCCAGGTATTGCTCCAGGAGTTCTCTCTAGTGATTCTTTCAGAAATTCCTCTCGGGATCTCTTCAAAAAATACTCAGGGAATCGTTCTGAAATTTCAAAAATCCTTCCATCATCACCCAAGAACTTCTCTAGGGATACTTGAAGACTTTTTTTTTAATTATTTCAAGGGAAATTTCTCCTGCGATTTGAATTGGAATTCTTTAAGATAATTTTAGAGGAATGCATACAAGGGACAGGAAGTTCTCCAAGAAACCATCCAGGAATTCTTTCACAATTTTCTCCAATAAATCCTTTAGAAGTTCATCCACGGATTTGTTCTGGAATCCATCCACGAATTCCTCCAAGAATACTCCCTACAATTCCTGCCAAAAAGATCCTTCTTTCGTGCTTCGATTCTTTAGGAATATATCTTGAGTCTTCGTTGTTCTCCAAGAAGTTATCCATGGATTTGTTCAGGAACTCCTCCAGAGATTCCTCTAGGAGTTTTTTTTTTCAGGGATGTCTTGAGGAGCTACCTTTAGAATTTCCTTTAGGGACTCTTCCAAAAAATTGTCAAGCGATCCTTTCAAAAATTCCCCAGAAATGCCTCAAGGGCTTCCTTCAACGATTGCTTTAAAATTTATCCTAGGATTCCTTCCAGTACTCCACCAGGGGCCTCCATCCGAAAATTGTGTATGTATGGATAGAGAATTACAGAAATTTCTCCGGAGATTTCTCCACATGTGCTTTCAAAGATTCATCCAGCAATGCCTTCAGAGAATTTCTCCAAAAAAATCTTTCCGGCTGAAATAACATACATTGGACGCCTTACATTTTGAGAAATGGCACCCTTTTAATTCCGCCCTATTTTGCATATCCTTTGACAGTTACGCATATTTCGACTACCACTTGTAATCTTCCTCAGTGTCAGTTATCCACTGATGTTTAACCAACCGAAAATCTTTTTACTTAATTTTCTCACGACAGTTTATGCAATAATTTGAACATTTCTAGCTAGCTTACATTAGAGTGTTTACAGGAAAAAATTTTCTTAAATAAATTTATTTATCATCGCTTCTCCTTACCTTAATATTTATTTGAATTTCACAAATAAAAAAAACTTTTAAGGTCAATCATCTTGCTAACACGTCATGCCTTGGGGTATATCCTCGAAATAAATTCGCTAAATTACAAAAAAAAATATTAAAAACAAATTTTTCATTTACCTCGGCTAAACGAATGTCTGGGCAAAAAATGACATTCGAAGGGTTTTTACCCTCGTTTTTGTTTCAGTGTATATGTAAGTGTGATGTATCACCTCTTCATAAAACAGTACTAGATATACTATCACTGCAATAAAAAAGTTTTACCACAAAATCTTTTGTTTGAGTTTCCCGAAAAATTTCGGGCCACGGCTAAACGAATGTCTATCACTGTATTGTTGGTAGTAGTATTTTTTTTTTTTTTCGAAAATCGTTCAGTGGGCCAATAAATTACTTAGCAATCGCTTGGTTTATGCTTAATATCACTTTTTTCCGGAATCAGTACAGAGTGATGCTGTGATAAATAATTATCAAAAGATTTACGGAAAAATTTCAAGAATTTGTTAAAAACTTTGACGTCGTTTTTCTCGAAATTAGGAAGTTTGACTTACCGCCGATCATATGTCATAGTATTTAGTGCATGGTTGGTTTAATCATCAACAACCAAGCGTCTCCATACTCCTTTTAATGTCTATAGAAACATATGGTTGATGATTTAATCATAAGAAAACGTTACGAGCAAGCAAAAAAAACTATGCATTGTAAGTTTCCATAGGGAAATCAAAACATTTTACCTTATCTTGTAATCATTCTACAATAGAAATGATAAGAACCCTGTTAGAGATGCCTAGATCATTTTATTTTATCAGTACATTTTATACCATTTTCGCATGCCAATCATAAATTTGATTGATTTCCAATGTGTGTGGTTTTCTAGGAAGCTCTAACGAAAGAGAAGAAATACAAATAATGAAGAATTTTACCTGTAAAAAGGAGTGCTTGGCATGAATATTCTTATTGGACACATATATGCCAGTTTGAGCTTTACTAGCACTTTTATTTCTGCCTGCCTGCATACAACTTTGCTTGTACGCAAGTCAACCCAGGATGAATCAGTGAAAGTCCGGAACCTGATGCTGGAGGTAGAAGAAAGAACAACCATATGACTCTGTTTACTTACCAACAGTGGCAATATCGTCATCTAATACTTGGCATCTTGAGAAAATTTCAACATGAAGCAAATGAGAGTTTTTCTCAGAATCATGATAGGAAAGATTGTAATTTGGCCACCACTCACTCCTTGATTTACTCAATATGATAATACTTGTTCATGCAAGTATTGATACGTGATGAATGTGAGAAAATTAAAGCCAAAAACTTGCGTTTTCTTCAGTATTCGTTTCGTGCACTAAAACCCAGACCAGGAAAATTAATTCGCTTTTGTTCCAGGTTTCCAAAAACGTCACATAATTACGGAGTACGTAATATGTTAAAGTTATTAAGTACCGGTTCCAACTGGTTCCCGAAGGAATGACTCCCGTCGGCCGTGTTCCGTTTGTGATGGCCAACGGGTTTGGAGCTTTTTTTGTTTTATTTTGGAAGGAAGTAAGCGTCTGTAATGTAGAGCATGCGCAGTAAACAGAAATGCAACTTAAGGAGATGAGGTCATTGCCATTGTTGGCAATAAGATTAAATACGGAGAAAAACTGTTACTTACTTGAGCTTTAAAACATGATCAATAAAATTAATGAATAAAGCCTTCTAATGTGTAATGTTTTTAAAAATTCCTACTTTTTCTTCTTGTAACGGAAAGTAAATTTAAAAATAACACACAGTATGTTTCATTAAGAGTTCTGCATCGTTTCACCTTAACTTCCAACCCGATTGCATTTCATACTCTATTTTTCACCAGAGAAACAAGTTCCTATAAGAAGACTCCATGGGGAGATGCACCCACAAGGAATCTGCAAGTGGAATCTTGCTACTAATATCAAGAAATGTTTTATTACAATATTATACAGTTTTTCTATGGGCCTTCCGCAAAAGAGAATTCAATTTCCTGGCGGAGGGTATTCACAAACTAATAGACAAATGAAAAGATGATCAGCATCGATAATAATTTAATTTGCAACATCTACTATCCTATCCATTCGAGATACCATGCGGCTCCATCGTCTGATTTTGGATGAAAAGCAAAAAATGCTTTCAGCCATATGATGCATAGCTTGCAGGAAAAAGAGGCAGGGACTTCTATGGGAATGTGGCCGATGACCAGTGGCCATGTACATCAGAGTATACTGATTGACTCCCATGACTAGGGATGCCAGATGTTTTTTTCTGAAAAATCTGCATCACTCTTTTAAAAATTGTATATCCCACAAAAAACGTGAGTGAACAATCTGTATGCCATAAAAAAATAAAAAAGTCCCTCGTGTTAGAATAGTAGTTTACGCAACAAGGTGCAGATTGACGATTTTTACAGCACGAGTCATACATTTATCCAACGAGGCTTGCCTAGTTGGATAATTACAACGAGTGCTGTAAAAATCGAGTTCTGCACCGAGTTGTGTACAACATTTTTTGCAAGCTTATAAATTACCGCTTGAGAATAGTTAAAAAAAAACTTTTTCATTAAACTGCACACTGATGATCATAGCCATGTTTAAGAAAATCTGATCATAGCAGGTTATACTGTGCAGTTGTCACAATTTTTCAAAACTGCGTCCAGAAAGCATCAAGAAGTTTATCAAAACTGAAAACAGTGCTGTAATGGTTCATTACGCCACGCAAATCAGTGCTGTAATGAACCATTTCCGGAACCTATTCCACCAAATATGCGTCAACATTTCGGTCCTTTTTGGGACATTCTTCACAGCCTAAAATTTCTACACTTTTGTTTTATTCTAGGTAAATTAAGGGTTAACTAATTCAAGGTTTCTTTTTTAAATTGTAGGTAGGTGGCAAATTAGTTATAGGTGCGATAGATTTTTTTATCAATTAATATAATATTAGTGCGTTTCCATTCGGCAGTAAATTTGCACGAAACAATGTTTGAACTCAATAGAAGAATAACAACAAGCTCGGATAAATCATCAAAGCCAGCAGCATTATACTTTGTGCTGAAAATGACATTTATTATTATGAAGTCCACTTTCGAATTCTTAATATAAAGCAGAAACCGTTGTTATTCGATGAAAAACAAATCATTAAATCTTTATTGCCTTCTGAAGAAAAAATACTGGTTGAGACAAGTTCCTTTGTGGAAACACCGAGGTTCATTACATTATTCCAATGTTGCTTGCATGGAAGACTCAAATGCAGCTTAGATAGTGACTTCTATTTTCTTTTAAAATTATAGATCTCACCTAAATTCTCTATCATTTCAATATTCTGATTTGTTTTCTGCGAATCAGCAATGTTTCCATTTGCGGTAGGCTAAATATCTGTTTATTATAGACTTTGCGATGACACCATTAAACAAAAGATTCCTACGAGACTATTAAAATTGTAGACGAAAAAGCTAGCTTCAGATGAACAGCCATGGTATTGTTCATTATGTTCAATATATTTGAGACATTTACGAAAAATCATATATTCTAGTCAATTATGGAAAACGCAGCATGCAGCCAGTCTCACCGAGATTTTTACAGACACTTTATTACACTTTTTTCAGGTATTCCTCCAAGAATTCCTTCAGGAATAATTTTAACAAATCTTATTCTATTCAAGGATTTCCTCAGAATAAAATCTTAAAAATTCCTCAAAAATCTTTTCAAACAATTCAAGCAAGGGTTTGGCGAGAAGTTTCTCTAATTATTTCTCTAGGAAGGTCATCAAAAATGGGAATTCCTCCAAGAGTATCCCTGAGATGTCTTATAGTATTCTTCTAGAGATACGTTCAAGAGTATTTCCTGAGATATCTACAAGGATTCAGCAGCAGATTTCTTCAAAAAATACACAGACACCATATTTAGCCAGAGGCCATACAGACTGAACCAAACTTAACACTAGACGACGGACACGATACTTTTTACAATCACCAGTGGATACGAGAAAGATAGAATTCTTCCGAAAAGTTTCATCATTTGGAGTGGGAATCGAACCCTTACCCAATGATATGGTACGGTTATACGCTTGGTGACGCTAACCGCACGGTGACGAGGCTCCACAAGCATTAGATTTCTTCAAAAAATTTTCCTAAATTGATTTCTCCGGAAAGTTATACAAGGGCTCTTCCAAGAATTCCTAGAAAAAATTCTGAGAGGGATTCTTGGAGAAAAAAAAATGAAATTGCTTCTGCGGTTCCGGCAGATTCCTGCAGAATTTTTTTTAAGTTGTTTCAGAATTGCACAAAAAAAGGAGATGAATTCGAGGAAGAATCCTTGAAAAATTCTAAAGAAATTCCTGGAGAACTGTCTGAAGGAATCCCATGAAGAATCAGTTGAAAACCTCCTGATGATACCTTTGAAGATTCCTAGTATGTAGAAAATTGTGAAAATTTTCTGGGGGGACTTCTGGACAAAAAATTTAAAGCAATTTCTGAAGTGATCTCTGGAGGAATTCCTGGATGTGTGCCTGAGAAAATATCTGAAAAAAAAACTCTTTAAGATACCTGTTTAGCTGATGGAAAACAATCATGAGAATCTTCTGGAGGATCTCTGGAAATAATTTCAAAAAAAATACTTGAGAAATTTCTAAAGAGATTCCCAAAGATATCTCTTAAAACAAAAAAAGAAATTGCAAAGAAAAAATCTGGTGAAGTTCTTGAAGAAATTCCTCAATAAAGATCTATGGGTTCTCTGGTTATTTTTCAGAAGGAATCAGCGTATAAACTTCTACACATAGAAATAAGTTTCGAATAATTTTTGCTGAATTCATTGAAACAATTTTTACCACCAAATTCAACATAGTATTTTTTACCATTTGTCATAGAATCAAGCCTGAAGAGGATATGCAGCGAATGGCTGAGCGTGAATTTTATCATCACAAGGCTGGGTGACGCCCTGGTTTGCGTTCCACAGATGATGAGGATTTGATGAGTTTGTTTCGTTTTTTACTGCAATTTCATTGGTGATATATTTGTTTTCTTAGACTTGGACAAACAAACATTTCTTCAATAGTAGGAGGGAATTGATTTTAGGTATTTCGTTTCAGAGAGCGAGTTATGGCGCTTAAGCCTAGGCATGAGGGCCAGTGGGGGTAAATACCTGTGTCCCATCCCCGGAAACTATGGACCCAGGAGTGACATTAACCTTCTTAGCAACGTCACTCCCACCGATTTTCACGTGTTCTACTTCTATAAAACTAAACGGTTAATACGTTATGTCCCCGTTCATTGATAAAAAAAAAAAATACTAAAACGGTGCACAGTAGGCCTGGCCGCTTCAATCCTTGTAATACATCTACGATGTACTGCAAGCATTAATAATGACAAGAAAATTGATGGTTCAATGAACGGCGTGTACGTGTAGACTAGACTAGACAAGAATCAAGCCTGAAGAGGAGAGTGACAAAAGAGGGACAAAAAGAAAGAGATCAAAAGTCCTTAAAGGGGCTACAAAAAGGATTCTGTGAATGGGGTAAGAGCTAGAGGAAATGTAAGGGGTCTGGAGGACAAACAAATTGAAATCGCAATTCAATATTGCACCAGAATTTCAGATGTGCAAATCTCAAGAAGTATATTTCTAATGGTAGCGTAATTTTCATTTTGTGCTTGCTACAGGTAATAAACTTCAAATGAAATAAGTCAGTGCGCTAGTTTAGTTTATCGTGAGATGTGTACGTTTAAAATCGGTCATATAGTAGCGGCCATCTTGAGATGCAAACGGATTCAACAGAGGGTGTAAGACAGTTGTAAAAAGCAAGCTGGCACATGGCTTTCACATGCACCTTTTCACCCATTACTCTCTCCGTCAGCTCTTTGTATGCTGAGCTTTTGTTTTTTGAGTCTTTTTTCAACTCAAAGATCATGTCTCCCGCCTGGGTTCGTCTGATCTTCTGGACGTCAGCACCAAACTCCTTGAGTTGTGGGTCTGTTCTCATGGCTCGCAGGACTTCGGCGTACGTATCTTCGCTGGTTTTCACGATGACCGCTTCCCCTTTCTTCCTCCTCCTGATAGGTTTTTACGTTTTGACGTTAACCTTCCTGTTTCTGTCCTTCCTGTTCCGGACCTCGCGCCAGGGGGTGTCTCCTTTTCCGCCGGTAATCGCTTCGTTAGCCGGTCTAGCATCCACATTCTTTGGTTTTTTGTGTGCTGCCAACCTTTCATCTCCAGGTGATGATCTGGTTCTCTTTGGGGTGAATACCGGTGTGGTTTCCGTCCCCAATGACTTTTCCTTCGCCTTGGTACCTCTACCGGGAGCAGTACCGGTTTTCGCCTGCTGCAGTACCGCTGCCGCCAGGGCGTTCTTAGTCACCGCCAACTCAGATTCTGCAGCTTCCGCTCTCTGCATCAATCTTCTCCAGTCTTTGATGGCTGACCCAAGGCTTCCTTGAATTCTTGTCACGAGATCCTTAATGTCCTTGTGCACGTTATGTCTCTTGTCGACGAACTCACGAAGCTCGTCCGCTACAGTTTTCGCAGCTTCCACCTTCGACTGCCTTGGGAGTAAATTCCATGCGCTTCGCAGCTGCCGATGCTGCTGCTTCTCGCCTGGTTCATGCCCGCGCTGCTGCTGTTCGCACTGCTCCTGCTCTCGCTTCTGTTGCTCGTGCAGCTCTTTTTCCCGATCCTGCTGCTCCCGCTGCTGTTGTTGCTTCTGCTGGTTCTGTTCGGTCGGCGACCTCGCCAGACCGCTTCTTGCAAACGGGTTCTCCACACTTTCGTCGTTGATGTTGATGTTAACCAGGGAAGTTTTTCGGCTTCGCAGTCATCAAACGCAATCAAACGACTAAATATCGTTCTTCATCCGACGTTTCGGTGTTTATTACACCTTCTTCAGGGAATTAGAACTTGCAATCGTTCTCGTTTTGTGGGCTCGGTTTTAGCATGATCCGTCTAAAATTTCCAAAAAAGTGTTGGCAAAAATCTCTCTGAACAACAAAAAAACGTTTTTTAAAAATATCTGAATTCGGAAACACCTTCACTATCCAACCGTTGGTTGGATAGTGAAGGTGTTTCCGAATTCAGATATTTTTAAAAAACGTTTTTTTGTTGTTCAGAGAGATTTTTGCCAACACTTTTTTGGAAATTTTAGACGGATCATGCTAAAACCGAGCCCACAAAACGAGAACGATTGCAAGTTCTAATTCCCTGAAGAAGGTGTAATAAACACCGAAACGTCGGATGAAGAACGATATTTAGTCGTTTGATTGCGTTTGATGACTGCGAAGCCGAAAAACTTCCCTGGTTATACAGAGTTTTCAGTCGATAGCGCTCTACGGTTGATGTTAACGTTATCTTCCTCCATGCTTTAAGGGTCCCCCCTCCGAGCCGCTATCTCCACTCGTCGTAAGTAGTCGTCTTTTGATCTCATGGTTATCTATGTGACAGGGAGGCCATGATAAGGTTGTCACGATCCTTCATGGGGTACCGTGATCAGAGCCGATCGACGCTAGTCAGGAATCTTCAACTGAGCCTACTTTCCACCAGCTAAGGTGGCGAGTTTTGAACGTACTAGGAGGCCTGCCACGGTTTTAACGGGACGGGGGCAAGCGTACCATTAGCCCACCTGCCGTTTCAGAGCGGTGTCACCCATTCTTACTGAGGAGATGGAATAGTACGGATACCAGCTCCATAGCGTCGTGTTGATTGTGTCCTTGGGCGTGTCCTAATCCGTGCAGCCAGTATATCGTAATTAGGGCCTTACTGGTATCGGTCCTAATGTGCTCAGCGGCACGCCTTCTTTTGAGCCACCTATGGGGTTAGGCGCTCGGTCACTTTTCCGCCGCCTGTTGTGTGCTGGGGGCAGAAAAAGTGCCAACTGGTGGTTTTTCATTGGCGCTAGGGAACAAGTCCCCAGCTCCCACCTCCAACTGTCTGTCTGTCTGTCTGTCTGTCTGTCTGTCTGTCTGTCTGTCTGTCTGTCTGTCTGTCTGTCTGTCTGTCTGTCTGTCTGTCTGTCTGTCTGTCTGTCTGTCTGTCTGTCTGTCTGTCTGTCTGTCTGTCTGTCTGTCTGTCTGTCTGTCTGTCTGTCTGTCTGTCTGTCTGTCTGTCTGTCTGTCTGTCTGTCTGTCTGTCTGTCTGTCTGTCTGTCTGTCTGTCTGTCTGTCTGTCTGTCTGTCTGTCTGTCTGTCTGTCTGTCTGTCTGTCTGTCTGTCTGTCTGTCTGTCTGTCTGTCTGTCTGTCTGTCTGTCTGTCTGTCTGTCTGTCTGTCTGTCTGTCTGTCTGTCTGTCTGTCTGTCTGTCTGTCTGTCTGTCTGTCTGTCTGTCTGTCTGTCTGTCTATAAAAAAAAGAAATAAATAGTTTTAAAGTAAATCAAATATATGTCAAAGTTCAATGCATAAGTCATGAATACCCAAAAATTCATTTTATATGGTTCCTTGAATACGAAGGTATTACAGTTCAAAGTTTGCTATTTGATAATTATGACATTTACTAGAATAATTCTTACTTCTTCGTCCGATCTTTGCCAAATGTAGACCTTTGATAGACAACTAGTTTTGGAGTGTTACAGCTAGTTACAGCCTTTTTCGAAAAGTGCCTGCCCCGATCATTTTGTCTATCTCCTGTACTTGCCCTACTATTGATTTTTTTGGCTAAGGTTGCTAACAATAAATGTATTCCCATTCCTTACCGATCGCTTTCAGCAGCCGGTTGTGTTTACCGTGTCTCATCGCAGGCAAACAATTTCGTAGCCGGTGGAGTTTTTTCTCCACAAAGTGGTTTTTATATCGTGCGCTATTCCCACCGAGGACAAAAGTGATTTGCCTAAGGCGATTAACGCGATCGTCGTGAAGGAAGTCGACACTATACGTGTACGATTCCACCGGTAATTAAAAACCCACGCCACCGTTTGTGGGCAACAGTTTTCATCGAGGGCGGCGCGGCGGCGAGTACGACGAGAGGGACAATCATCAGCAACGCCAGCTTGTGTGTATCCGAGTCGTCATCACCGTGCTACCTACAGTACTGTATCAATAGATAAGTATTTTCGATATACGCTCTCGCCTCATTGTTCCCATTCCACAGTCTATCACGTGAACACGAGATAGTTGTCTGACTGCTATTCTATAGCAGTGGTTCCCAACCCACGTTCTGTGGAACAGTATAAAAACTTGTAAAAAGTTTTCAAAGTTATTTTTTTTTTGGTTTATTTATTTTTCATTTTGTTCTCTCGTTTTTTAATTACTTTTGACACTGCATAGCGTGTGCGTCAAAGTAAACATAAATTGAATTTTATTTGAACTATCACATGGACGATCCGAATGGAGGCGGATCGCCTCCTAAAGATATTATTGCTCGGACGCGGTTTTACCAGCCATCTTCGCCTGGGCCTTGGGTTGTCTATTTCCGGCGCAAATGCAAACCTTTGAATGTGCTCTCAATCTCTCGAGAGCTGACGTGTAAGTATCCCGGGACTGTTATTCACCAAGTGAAACAGTCCAAGCTGCGTGTAACCGCACCTAGTTACAAAGCAGCAAATGAAATTGTCCAGCACGAGTTGTTCTCATGTGAATATGCCCTATACATAAATGCACGAGAAGTGGAGGTGGAGGGGAAGATCCTCGACGAAACGCTGACCTGCGATGACATCAAGACCGGTGTAGGCCGGTTCAATAATAGGTCGATCGCTGATGTGAGTATTCTTGATTGCAAACCTCTTCAAAAGGCATCCATGGAAGGTGACAAGAAAGTTTACTCACCGTCAGAGTTATTTCGAGTGACATTCCCAGGCTCCGTCCTCCCGGAATTTGTGGTAATTGATAATGCTTTTTACACAGTACGTCTTTTTAGGCCGAAGGTATTTAATTGTACCAAATGCAAGCAGTTTGGTCACAGTGCTAGCTTTTGCGACAACAAGCCCCGTTGTGGCAAATGCAACCAAGCTCATCTCGACGAGTCTTGCACACAGGAAGCTGAAAAATGTAGCTACTGTGGTAAAGAACTTCACGACTTGCAAAAATGCCCGGCCTATAAAAAGCGTATTCAAAATGAGAGTCGCTCCATAATTAAGCGCTCCAAGAAGACATACGCGGAAATGGTGAAATCATCGAATCCGCCCGCTATAATGTCTGAGTCAGCTGTCCCAGTTGAAAATCCCTATCAGGAGTTGTCTTCCGATGATCAGGACGATGGCGAAACTGATGAGGGTGGATCCTTTTCGGAGGTACACGCATCCGGAAAAAGGAAGTCACCATCTTCCCCGGGATTGCGCCGAAAGGTTTTCTTAAAGTCTTCCCTCAAAAGTTTGACAACTACCAAAGGAGGCGGAGGGAATTTAAAAACTCCGAAGAAGCAGGTCTCTGATGGTGCAGTTCCTTGCTGCAGCAAGGACCTAGAACCTCCGCCTCCAACTGTTAAGTATACTTCAAAAAGAAATACTCGACAAGGTGGCAAGAAAAAAGCCACAAAAACTCCTCGAATTTCAGCAAAATCTATCAAGCCCAAACGAGGACTGTTCACTTTTAGGGCCCTTGTGGATCGCTTATATGATGCTCTCGGACTTTCCGACTCCTTCAGAGGCATACTAGACATTTTTCTCCAAGCAGTAGAAGAGTATCTTCGGAATTTGACACAATCATGGCCCCTCCTTGCTTCGATCATATCTTTTGATGGATAATTCATCAACCGAGGTTCAAGATATGATCACTGTGCTACAGTGGAACTGTCATAGTTTAAAACCTAAATTGGACCTGTTTAAATATTTGGTTCACAACTCTGATTGTGATATATTTGCACTTTGTGAAACATGGCTTTCTTCTGAAGACGAACTCAACTTCCACGACTTCAACATTATTCGCCAGGACCGAGATGACCATTACGGAGGAGTACTTTTGGGGATCAAAAAAAGTTACTCATTTTATAAAATTCCAATCCCAACTCACCCTGGCGTAGAAATCGTCGCTTGCCAAATAAACGTAAAGGGTAAAGATCTTTGCGTAGCTTCCGTTTACATTCCTCCAAGAATTTCAATTAACCGCCGTCATCTTTGGAATGCGGTTTCTGCACTATCACATCCAGTTTTAATTCTGGGTGATATGAACGCACATGGTACAGGGTGGGGCGAACCATATGACGATAATAGAGCGGTCATTTTCTATGATTTGTGCGACGATTTCAATTTGAACATTTTAAATACAGGTGAAGTGACACGTATTGCATCTGACGGCAAAGAAAGCCGTCTCGACCTATCACTGGGATCAAGTTCACTATCATTCGATTGCTTGTGGAAGGTAATCGAGGATCCTCATGGTAGTGATCACTTGCCCATAATAACCACCATAAAGCATAATAGTGAAAGGTCAGACCAACCAATTCAGGTTCCTTTTGACCTCACAAGGAATATCGTTTGGCAAAAATATGCAGAAGCGGTATCTTTTGGCATCGAATCATTCAATCCCCTCCCACCTTTGGATGAATATCGATTCCTGTCAGAACTGATATACAAGAGTGCATTAGAATCACAAAAACGACGTGTTCCAAGTGCAACCTTCAAAAGAAGACCAGCCACACTAGGCTGGGATGATGATTGCACTCAGTTGTATCTTAAAAAATCTGATGCTTTCAAAGCTTTTCGTAGGCATGGTACTTCAGATCTTTATCAAGAGTATGCTAAGCTCGAAAAACAGCTGAAGAACCTGCTGAAAGCGAAAAAGCGTAGTTATTGGCGACACTTCATTGAGGGCCTCTCTAGAGAAACTTCAATGGCAACGCTTTGGAGAGTGGCTCGCAACATGCGAAACCGCTCTTCTTCTAATGAGAGTGACGAATACTCCAACCGTTGGATATTCAGCTTCGCGAAAAAGGTCTGCCCAGACTCAGTCCCAGCACAACCGATATCTTGGGAAACATCCTCAAGAAACAGTTCTCTGGACAGACCCTTCACTATGCTGGAATTTTCTATGGCTCTTCTTTCATCAAACAATTCCGCTCCGGGACGCGATATGATCAAGTTCAATCTTCTTAAAAATCTCCCAGATATCGCGAAAAGACGATTACTGGACCTGTTCAACTCATTCATGGAGAACAACATCGTTCCGCCAGAATGGAGACAGGTCAAAGTAATAGCTATTCAAAAGCCTGGTAAACCAGCGTCTGATCATAATTCATACCGCCCAATTGCTATGTTATCATGTTTAAGGAAATTGTTAGAAAAAATGATCCTATCGCGACTCGACCATTGGGTTGAATCGAATAATTTGCTTTCAAATACACAGTTCGGGTTTCGCAAGGGCAAAGGAACAAACGATTGTCTAGCGTTGCTTTCAACAGATATTCAACTGGCCTTTGCGGAAAAGGAGCAACTGGCTTCAGTTTTCTTGGATATTAAGGGCGCCTTTGATTCAGTTTCCATAGGAATATTGTCAGAAAAACTGCACAATAGTGGACTTCCAGGAATTTTAAATAATTTCTTGTATAATTTGTTGTCAGAAAAACATATGAGTTTCAATCTCGGACAACTGACAACTTCCAGAATTAGCTACATGGGCCTACCCCAAGGCTCATGTTTAAGTCCCTTGCTTTATAATTTTTATGTGAAAGACATTGACAGCTGTCTGGAAGGACAATGCACGCTAAGACAACTTGCAGATGATGCTGTGGTTTCTCTAAAAGGCCCACATGCAGAAATGTTGCAAAGACCATTGCAAAGTTTCTTAAACAATCTGTCCATTTGGACAAGAGATTTGGGGATCGAGTTTGCTCCGCAAAAAACTCAATTGGTTGTGTTTCCCAGAAAGCGGAACCCAGCCCAACTGAAACTTAATCTTTTGGGAATAGAAATCGACCAATCTTTGACTTCGAAATACCTTGGGGTCTGGTTTGATTCAAAAGGCACTTGGGGTACCCAAACTAAGTATTTGGTGCAAAAATGTCAACCAACGATCAATTTTCTACGCACAATTACCGGAACATGGTGGGGTGCTCACCCGGAAGACCTCATAAAACTTTACAAAACGACCATTCTTTCTGTTATTGAGTATGGCTCTTTCTGCTTCCACTCAGCAGCAAACTGTCACCCAATAAAACTGGAACGAATTCAATACCGTTGTTTGCGTATTGCCCTCGGCTGTATGCACTCAACGCATAATGCGAGCCTAGAGGTCCTGGCAGGGGTGAAACCTCTCCAGAACCGCTTCTGGGAGCTCTCGCTAAGGTTACTAATCAAGTGTGGAGTGAGCAACACACTTGTTATTGGAAACTTCGAAGAAATGCTCAGTCTGAACACTCAGTCAAAATTCATGAGAATCTATCTTTTCTACATGTCATCTGATATAAGCCTCCCAGGTTATAATCCTCCTCGTGTACACTTCACCAATGACAGCTCCTCTGTTAAATACGATCTGTCCATGAAACAAGCTGTTCAGGGAATACCAGATCAACTTCGATGTATATCTATTCCTCGCATTTTTAACGAAAAGTACCAAAATGTCAATTCCTGGAAGAGATTTTTCACTGATGGGTCTCGCATTAATGGATCCACTGGTTTCGGTGTCTTCAATGAAAACTCCACCGCAAACTTCAGGAACCTTGTTCGGTTTATGTTGCTGAGCTGGCAGCAATCGACTTCGCCTTGGGGATGATCTCAAACATGCCCGCAGACCATTTCTTTATCTTCTCGGATAGTCTTAGTTCTATTGAGGCACTCCGGTCGATGAAACCTGTAAAGCATTCATCTTACTTTCTTACAAAAATAAGGGAGCAGATGGGTGCACTGGTCGAAAGATCATACAAGATTACCTTTGTATGGGTCCCCTCACATTGCTCAATTTATGGCAATGAGAAGGCGGATTCTCTCGCAAAGGTGGGCGCACAGGAAGGTGAGATCTATGAAAGAAGAATTTCACACGATGAATTTTTCCATTTAGTTCGTCAGAGTTCTCTTCAAAGTTGGCAACGTGATTGGCGAGATGGCCAACTGGGACGGTGGTTACATTCTATTATTCCTAATGTTTCTTTGCGAGCGTGGCATTACGGTTTGGACGTAGGTCGAGACTTCATACGCGTGATGTCAAGACTCATGTCCAACCATTACTCGCTAGGCGCGCATTTGCATAGAATAAACCTCGCGCTCAACAAGCTTTGTACTAAATGCGGTTCCGGTTATGATGACATCGACCACGTAGTTTGGCAATGCCCGGATAATGACGCCTCCAGAGCGCTACTATTGGATACCCTTGAGGTCCGAGGTAGACAACCCTTTGTTCCAGTAAGAGATGTGTTGGGAACCCGCGATCTAATCTATATGCGGTCCATTTATGAGTTTCTTCGCATGTGTTGTATAAAGGTATAATCTTCTGTTTTTTTTTTCGCTTCAGTTTTTTTTTCTTTGTGTGTGTCTTTTTTGTGTTATATGTTCCTGGCCATCCGGCAGACGAAAACCCGTGACAAGCCCATGCCAACACCAGAGGCGACGCCAAAAGCCAAGATACCTCCCGGATGTGCTACAGAGAACCCTGAAACCTTATCCTCACCATGCCTTTCCTTGAAATTTTGTGACCCGCTAACCTCGAGCAGCCACGAGTACCCTGGCCTCCTCCCAGTACTAACCTTGAGTACCTAAGAAAGTCAGAAAATTGTATGTAACTGAATACAAAGAATGAATTTCGGCTCCGTAAAGCGTTACACGCGATCGAGCCATAAATAAATGAACTAGACAAAAAATAAATGTATTCTGTCTATTCTGTCAGTATAAAGGCAGATGCTTTATTTCATCATAGGAAAACTATCGTTCGAAAAATAAAAATGCGAAACACAGTAACGTTTTTGGCAACCATGAAATTATTTCGTGCACATGCGCACAGTGAAATGTGAAGAACATTTGTAGATTTTTCTTTTTAAACTTGAGCTTTTCATTCAATTTACATTCTACCGCTTCTACTTTACCTTACTTATATGCTTTCTAGCTCTAATGCTTATATCATCCAAATTTTCTTTTTCAAATCCAGTGCTCATCCACATTCCTGTATCATCATGATGCATTCGTATTATCCACATTGTTGCATTTGAACAGTAGTTGCTTACCAGAATCTGATGATACCCGCTGCAAACCACCCGATTGGTCCAACCACAGCATCATCAGGTCTCTCCAGATTCGCTGCTTTCCAGCGGGATTCCGTCTAATTAAAACGTCACCTCGTGTCAAACAGCGGTCTTTCGATGAAACATGACACTTTCTGTGTTACCGCAAGGGTCTCCTCCAAAAGAAACAAGATGAAACGGCCGAGATACAACCACTTGGCGGACGGTGGACAAAACTGTGGCGTCCCTCTTTCTGGTGAAGCAGGTTTATCAGCAGCAGCGAGGGAAAAAGAGCATAATTTCTCGGAATCAGATCAGAGGTAGGCTGATCTGGTCCGGGAGACTTGGGCCTGCCAGCAAGATTGATTTGATCGGTGTTGATTGATTCCGCTGCGATCGGGAATTGGGTAATCTGATATCGATATGATGTGCGGGCTGGGGCTTATCATATTCATACGTGGGGTGATTTCTCGTGCGGGAACTTATAAATCAATAAAGAAATTTGATCAAGATTTTCATATATAAGGAGCAATAATTAGGCGATAAATTGTTGGCAAACCAAACCAATTATCTAATGAAGGACGTAGGCTACCAAAATATGAGGTAGCATGCGTTTAAAACACAATTTTTGAAGCCTTTTACAACAGAGATATCGTTAGCACTTGATGGTATCCTCGTGGAAGGTTTAGTACAGCCAAAATGCTAAAGCTTGATGATTTTTAAGTTCACTTCGAAAATTGTTTAAAATTTTGTATACAAGTCAACCATAAAAAAGCTCTTAAAATCAGTTAAACATTTAAACCGTTCAATTATAACCGAAAGCAATTTGTTATTTTAATCTTGTTGCTCGCCAAACGAGTGAGAGAAGCAGAAAAACTGGTTTCCTTCAATAATCCTCTTTCGCCAAGCAATGCTATAAAAATGGACAGCCCTCACATATGAATTACTGTGTTCCTCAAATGGAAAGAGAACGGCGAGAGGATGATCTCAGCACCCATTGCCCAACAGCAGATTATTTGAGAGAGCAACGTTTTATGGCGGATGAGGATGCTGCCTGGCTGGTAGCTATAGAAATAACGATCAATCGAACATGGACCGCTGCCGTGCCATTTGTGAACCTGCGCCAGACGGATGCTGCGGAAAACACCTTTTTTGCCGCATTTTTATTCCTCCTTGCTTGCTTACCATTCCCCATCCCCGATGCGGATCGTTACGTGAAGCTGGAGCACCATGCTCCGAATGATAAGGAGAACGCAAACGCGACGGCTGCTGCGCGCTGTTGAACCGCCCCTTTCCGAGAGTATAGGCAGGTATGGTATAGACAAGGTCCCTGCGTCGTCCGTCCGGTCGCTGCTCAGTGAGTGACCTTACTGCAATGCAGGTTTTCTGCGGGTTTCGGCCTTCGGGTGCGTTTCTGCAAAAAAACAAAAATGAGAAAAAGAAGAACTTGGAACGTGCTGTTTGATTTAGGAATTGATTTCTAGCAACTGGAATGCTGGGCATAATTTGATTACTTTTCGTGAAACAGGAGAAAAAGGAACAGTTGTGTTTCGATCCAGCGAAGCTGAGTTTAAAAAAAAATGTGAAACTCGTCTAGTCGTGATAGATCAAAGTGAATAATCAAATGCGAGACGAACTTTTTTTTAGGAAATCAACGTTACTTTTGTCCATAGTTCATTTAGTTGAATGTATGTTTTTAGATTTGTTATGAAATTAAATCATACAGGATTTTCGAGTGCTGCATTCCACATAAAAACTAGGATTGTTATTAATGGTAATTTAAAGGAACAAACTGTCTCTTGATGGTACATATGTAATAATGCTTATGGTTTCAGAATAATTTCATAAATTATTACTCCTTCTTTTTCTTCCATCAAAACTGGAGCAACGCCTACTTCACAGCATAATATACCTTAATTACATATTAAGGTGAGAGCTTACTGGTAAGATCGAGATTAGTCAGCCGAGGGCAGAAAATCTCGATAATAAAGATAAAAATAATAATATTGATTACTGATAAAAGAAGCAATCAGCAATTTAGTTTTAAAGATATTCTTGAAATGATTTTCGGTGTTATATATGGATCTTTATGTTTTCATATTATTTCTCTTTTTAGCGATTTGTTCTACTGGAGCGGAGCCTGTTTCTTAATTTTTCAGTGTCCATCCACATTTATTTACTCACAGTTTTCTTTGCCATGGGACATTGCATGCCATGGTTGCTAAGGTAAATTTTTCTAAATCTTTCACTTTTCGTGGCCTTCCTATTTACGTTTTGGACTTCCGTCAGCTTCCCATGGGTGGTCGTGGTTTGATTGAGCTCCTGAGAAAGTGTGCTGATTTCTTATTCCCTTCCAGAAGCTCCTTTCAGACCTGTTCCAGGGGTCACTTTTAGAATTCTAAGGATGATTTTTTTAGATTTTTTATGAGATTATTCTGCTGGTTTATTTAGAATTGCATTATAAGTTCCTTAATTTTTTTGGGATTTTTGGGATTCTTCCAGGAACTTTTTCTAAGATTCCTAAACAGGTTTCATCTGGGGTTTCTCCAGATTTTTCTAGAGGTTCCTTCTCTAGGGAATCCCTGGAGGGATTTCTTATGAAATTTATCCTCCGATTTCACCAGAACTTCCTTTAGGATTCCTACAGGTGTTATTTTATGGTTTCCTTACAAATTTTCTTGAAAAATTCCTTGAGAATTTTTGAATGGAATTCCATCTGAAGTTGTATCTGGGATCCTTTTAGTAATTTCACCCGAAATTCCTCCAGAAGTTCTTTTCGGGATTGGTTTAGAAATTCATCCATGGATTCCTTCACGACTGCTCCAAGAATTCTTCAGGAATTCATTCTGAGATTCATCAAGGAAAACCTTCCGAGAATCCTCCAAGAACTTCTTCCGGGATTCCTCTGGGAGCTTCTATTGGTATAACTTTAAGAATTACTCCCGGCATAGTACTCCTTCCGTGATTCTCGTGGGAATTCCTTAACCCTCTCATACACATTTTTTTTTATTTTGATCTGAATATTATTTTTCGTCATTTAAAATTTATTTAATCATGTTTTGGAAGATGATTCTTTTTAATTCTCGATTTTGTGAAATTCGGTTTTTGATCTTTATAATTTTTATTATTGAAAATTCCCACACTTTTATATTTTTTCCTGGAAGCCTATTTCGGATAAGGATTTTTCGAGACGAAAACATTTTAGGATTTTATGATTATTGTTGAAATATAGGGTCTGGAACAGTCTTGTTAGAGATCACAGTTATTGACACCTTTTCGTCGATATTCGGCTGCCTTTGTCTCCGACATTCGCAACACAAGCAATCAAACTACCGTACAAAACAAAAATGTCAAACGAAGCCACTTTTCCACGATTGCGGCTTCGGGAGACGGTTCGGCTTTTGTTATTTCTGTCTTCTTCCACAATGAGAGCTGCGCTTGGCCACTAGGTTGGCCATATGTGTGTCGTATTCAATTCAAGAATAATCTAATATTAACATTTATAATCGGAATTGTCTGAAATCCATGCGAAAAGCTAGAATTTGATAAATGTCATCGTGTCAGATGACATTGATTTGACCCTTGATTATGTTTATTGATCTTCGTCCTACCGCTCCTGTTGTGTGTAAGAGGTAACGGTAGCGCATGACTGTAACAAAGCAAGCTGACACCCGACTGCGGCACTGAAATGAAGGTAGTGAAAAGTGTCGAATGTTTACAAGACTGGCCTGGAATCATTTGGGCAGGAGCACCTATTTTAGGCACTTGCTGCTATAACTCAGTCAATTGTGTTCCGATTGACTTAATCTTTGAGACACGATCAGATAGGCACAGTATCGAGCCATTTTCAAAAATTAAAGTTTATCGGTTTGAAATTGACTGAGTTATAGCAGCAAGTGCCCAAAATAGGTTGTCCTGCCCAAATGGTCCAACTTTTTTCACAGACGTTGGATCACTTTGCGGTCTTCGACAAAGTTGTTTGGCATATAGTCACCTACAATAATACCAAAGGGTTTAAAACTGGAACGCTTACAGCGCCACCTAGCGGCAAAATTCGAAAACTTAAAATTTCTGCATACATTTGGCCAAGTTTTCCCATACAAACTTCAAGCGTTTTGAGCGCTCCCTTAGGCTCAACCGATTTTGCTCAAATTTTGAACGTAGCTTCTGGGAGTACAAAACAACTGATTTAGGAGGTAAGACTTAATATTTTTCGAAATTTGTGTTTTTCATATAAGTGTGGGCCACCCTATCCAAGACCCTATATATTTTAAATTGTTTTCACTGATAATTTTATTTTCCATGTAATTTTAAGGAAAATAATTTTAAGTCAATCATGGATTCCCTTATACTATATTACTATGATAGAATAATTTGGGAACAAAATAAAATATGTTATTTGTAGCGATTCAATACAAAATATTTAATGACTTCTGAAAGGTGACAAAAACATCAATTTTTCAATGATTAAAAATATGTAAATACGCTTTGAAAGACACCAAAAACCATTTTGAGATATACAGTAGAGTCCTAAGTATTAGCTAAAAATATTAAAATTTTGATTGTCCACGAAACAAATATGCTCAAACTTTACCCCGTCTAAAGGCGGTGTTGGGTATTAGAGGGTTAATGAACTCTTTTTAGCATTCCTCCAAGAATCTTTCTTCAAATTGCTTCTGAATTCTCTCGAAAATTCTTTTCGGGATTTTTCTTGGAGCTCCTCCAAGAATTTCTACCAGGATTTCTCCAAGATCCTCCTCTCCAGGAACTAAATCCGGGATACTTCCGGGAACTTCTTCCGAGATTCCTCAGGGCATCCCATTTTTTTCGGGATTCTTTCAGGAACTGCGTCCAGAATTTCTTTTGAAACTCTTTCTGGGATTCTAGACAATTTATCTGGTATTCTTCCAAGATTTTATTTCGGGATTCCTCCAGCAGATTTTCAAAGAATTGCCCCTGGAGTTCCTTCAGGTTTTCCCCCTAAAGTTTGTCCAGGAACTTCGTTTTTCCAAAAATCCCTTATACCAAGAAAAAAAACTTCCAGATGTATTCCAAAAAACTACTATTAAGAGAATCTCGTAATGAATTCCTGGAGGTCCTATAGATATCACTGTAGCAATTTTTATGAAAAATTTGTCCTAAGTTACCATAATTTCTGCTTCCCATACCCTCTTAAGCACCTTGAAATCTGCTTAAGATGATACTCGCAACTTTATAGGATCTTTCAAGTTCTTAGAAGTTCTTTTCAGTAACTTGATGTGCTAAGGAAATTTGTTTTGGGTGAAATCTAACTTGAATCAATGATCTGCTGACAGCTAGGTTTGCACACTTGTACGGTAGCGCAGGTAAACTCGACAAATTGAGAGTTATCAGCAGCAGCGGTACGACAACAGGCTATCACGCAGGAGGACCCAGTTCAATTCTTTATAGGAATGTAGATTTTTTTAATTTCTTCACAAGTTCTCTCTGGGATTCTTTTAGTAACTTCTTCTGAGATTCCTGAACAGGTTTCATCTGGGATTCATCCAGAAAGCCCTCCCGGGTTTCATCCAGAGAATCCATCTGGGATTTCTTAAGGAATTCCTCCTGAGGTTCCTCTAGAAGTTTCTTTACGGTTTTCTTTCATAATTCCTTTTAGAACTCTTCGAATATTTTGTTATGAGATTACAACTGAAGCTGTTTCTGGGATCCTTTCAGCCGGAATTCCTCCAGAAGGTCTTTTCGGGATTCTTTCAGAAATTCATAGTTTCAGAATTCATTCAGGAGCTTCTACCGGAATCCCTCCCGGGATGCCTTCTGGGATTCCTCCAGGAATTCCATGCGAAGTTTATCAAAACGTTCTTCAGGATTATTTTTTTCTTAGATTCATCTAGATGGATTATCCGTCCGGGAATTCTTCAGGAACTGAGGATTGCTTCAGGAATTACTTTCGGGATTGGTTCGAGAACTACTTCCTCTTATTTTGTAGAAAATTCTCAATGTACTCCGGATTATTTCGAAAACTCCTTCTGGAATTCCTCCTGAAGCTCCTTCTAGGATTCCTCCAAGGACTCATACCATGTTTTTTACCAGAACCTCTCCAGGAACAACACGATTCCTCCAGGCACTCCTACCGGGATGTCGCAGTAAACTTTTTCCGAGCTTTTATCAGAAAAAATAAAAAAAATACATTTTCTTAAGAAATTCTTCCAGCAGCTATTGCAGGAATTCTCTTCGAAGTTCCTTCTGGTTTCCCTTTTATAGTTGCATCCGGTATTATATTTTTCCAGGAATTCCTTGTTTCAAAAAACTTTCAAAGACATTCCAGAAGAAACTATGAGGAGCATTTTGGAATGAATTCCTGGAGCCCCTGGAGGAATCGCGGAAGGACTTATATTAAGTCTCAGAAGGAATCCTGGAAAGAATTCCTAAAGGAATGCCAGATGGAACCTTTTTCGGAATCTCAGAAGAAACTCCAGGAAGCATCACAGAGGCAACTGTAAGAAAAAAGCCCAAGAAGAATCTCAGATGTAGCTTCCTGAGGAAGGAGCTCCTGCAAAAGTTTCAGATGGAGCTTCTGAAGAAATCCCAAAATAAACCTCCAGAAGAATCTTATAAGAACTCCTTGGGAATCCCAAAAGATACTTCTGAGGAGTCCTGGAAGAAACTGCGAAGAAATTCTTAGCAGAATCCCACAGAAATTTTTTGTTGATCTCTCGCAGTATCACGAATGATCCCTTTAAATTACCCTGAAATCAGCTGAAAGGCCCCAGAAATCCTTATACTGTGCAGCTTCCTGCTGAAAGACCAAAAATATTCACAAAATCCCGTAAAGTGCACATATGTGCACATGCCACACCCCTGAAATTCATCTGATACCCACTGAAGCCCCTTAAAGCTCCATAGCATACATTCAAACCCCTGCAATTTCTATAGATCCAATTGCACCTCATCGAACCCCTCTGAAGATCCACAGAAGTTGCTTAGAAACTACCTGGGAGGTATCGGTCTTGTATTCTGAACTGAAACCTCCCTGAGTCCTCCCTGTACTTCCCTGAAACAACACATGGCCGCTGCTAAAAGACTCTGCAACCAGCCCCCTGTTCCTTAATTACCTACACAAAATTCCTTGCTCCTTCTTAAACTCTCTTTGCCCAATGACTCATTATTGACATCCAGATATTCTCTGGAACGGCAATAGCTGGAAATCGTTAGCCTGGTCAGTGATTAGCCTCTTTCCAGTAACTCCTACCTCTACCACCCCATGGTACCCAACCGATTTGGAAACTGTGAGCAATCTTAAGGAAGATCGGATAACTAACTCCGGTGGGAACTTTAGTTGTAGGCTGGCAGGGAAATGGTGTTTGCTTCTGCAAGTCACAATAGCGTCTGTTTCTCATGTAAGGGGAGGTTGATCCAGGACCGAATGTTAATAATGGACTCATAGTTCAACTATATTCCATGGGCCTCAGTTGGTATTCGACTCTGTGGCACTACATCGATTCTAACCAGTACCTGGTTATGATCAAGCTGCGCCCAATACTCTCCGTAATCCACAATGTACGGTACACTGAGGCCCCCTTAGCATTAGCATTAGCAATTAGCATTAGCATTAGCATTAAGCGAGTCGCACAAATTCGTAGGTGGTACAGTTCTAGACCGCTGTTATGAGGGTTGTCTCCTTCCCGTCCGAACCAAAGCACAAAGATTTGGGACTAATCTCTGACTCTTAGACAAGACTGACGCAATCATCCAATGGTCGAGCACTGTCCTGGCCACGTCCTTGCGACTGCTGAGGAATGGGAAAGGATGGTTAGTTTTGGACACCTATGAAAAATGTAGACAACTCTACGATCTCTCAGGCCTAGGTGTCACGGGAATTTGGGTGTTGTTAGTGGAAGGGTAAACTCCAAAGGATACGCTTGGTTAACGTTCAGGCACACCATTGTTAGACTGCTTCGAATCAGTTGTCTGCCCAATTCATCCTGGTTTCCTCGTCATCTTGTTGGCATTTGGTTGAATTACTAGATTCTTCGGTTGATAATCTGAAATATAAAATAATCTTAACATCGTACGTCAAATAAGCTACATATTAGTGATACGCTCGCCACAGTTACATATTTTTAAAATATTGTTTATATCGTACGATACATTTACCTGAATTCTGCTGAAATAAAATGTAATTTAGCAGTACATTAAAACACACATACTACAAAACACAAGGAAAGAGCATCAAACTTTGATCTTGGAATATTTAAAAATACGGTAAATATCAAGATCGAAATTTGATTTGGTAGATCTTACACCGCAACGCACCATTCTAAGTTGATCTACCCACGTTACGGGGTATGTACGGTACACTGAGGCCCCCTGCCCCAAAAAAGAAAGTGTTGATGCATTTTAATGCAATTTGTTACGTAGCTCAATGATGTTCAATCAATTGAAGCGATTTTAATAAACGTATGGTCAATAGCTGTTTTCCATTTATAATGGCAGGCTGTCAAAAATAAACAAAAACGCTTTATCGACCTATACTTCAGAACTGTGACGTGCCACTGTGCCAGAGCCAATTTAAGTTCAGATTTTAATTCAGCGACTTCAATTTCTGGATATATTTCTCGGTCTTTCAGAAAAACCAAAATTATCCGATAATTGTCAAATTTTTCTGTCAAACAAATGTACAAATTGCTCACAGAATAAATACTCATTATGAATGTAACTTTTTATAACACTGTAAAAACATTATGGATACGGAAAGTAATTTGTCATTGTCAACATTCTTGTACTTGAGCCGTATGTCAAACTATGCGTTCCTATTCCACCATTTCAGTCAACAGTTTTCCACAGATCCTCATCTCCAGCAAAATAAATTTGAAAAAGACGGCAATTAAGCATAACGTATTTTCCTTTTATGCCATCGCTAATTACCGTACGGCTCCCGTCTACTGGATTAAGAAACGATTGACCTGTCGCTCAAAATGATCGATCTTCTCCCCAGTCGTCGTTTTCCCGCACTGCGACTGACTACTATGGATCGATCCCAGTTTATATTAATAGATTAGGTAGCACCGTCGCTGTTTCCCTTCCCGCGATTATATAACGGCATGATCAAAGAGGTTATCGCTGGCTGACGCTGGCTGGATGCTGTATGCACTGCAGCAGCACGAGGGATAATTAACAAAGTAAAATAAACTGGGCAATTTTTGTTTACATTCAGCTTCCGCAAACAAACCGTTCGGGGTGTTATCAAAGCGTGGAATCGATTTAGGCTACTCGAGTGACCTAGTTATTTTATCGCGTTGTAGGCCGTGCAGCAGAAATCTACAAATTCATGAAATTAATTTAGTTGTCATTACGCAACGAACGAAATAAATATGTTTTAGTCTATCGAAATGTATGTTTCCACTGCAATTATTATGCAGCTTTCCTACCTTCGCATATTCGCGTTGATCTTCGATAACATCGACAATTGCGTGAACCGACAAGCAGCATATTACGCGTCCTCCTGTCTGCACCATTTTTTTGAAACAGGAATCTGGTGGCATGCGCTAACTGGGGAGTCTTGAGTTCAACGAGGAAAATTGTGCCAAAAGACAAACAGACGAAGATGACGAAAGAAAAGTGAGTTGTGTCGAAGATTTTTTTTTTCCGTCTGGTCGACGGCTGATTGACAACAATGACAACGGGTTGGTTGACGAGAAGTTGGCTGGCTGATGTAGTTTCCTTGTTATCTTGTATTCGGTTTTCACAGCATTTCAAGCCATCGTACACGGCAACAACCCAACCAGTTTATTGTTAGCCCAGGTCATGAAAATCACGTACTGTAGTCATTCCCAAAAAGGCATGGTGCTTCAGCGCCGCGATGACATTGCTTGAAGTATTGAATCTGACCAAAAGCATTTGGAGTTTGCAGACAGCCGCATATTAATAATATTAATGAAAACGCCACAGTTTTCCACGGACCATTATTATAAAATGAAAATCTCCGTCCAATTAGTGCTATACAATCGTTTCGTATGGTGATAGGCAAGATTATTATACATGGAAGGTTGTTTCAATTGCCAAAACTGGCCATGATTGCTTCACTGTGAGAAACTTTGATAACAAATCCCCCGTCACCCCCGTGAACGTACCTTCCATATATAATAATCTTGATGATATGCATCCCTAATAGAAAAGTATAATGCAACAACGTGCTTAACAACCCTTTCGAGCTATCATCTTGATAATGCACGGTATAATACAATCATTCACTTAATCGGCAGTGTATAATACATTTGAAGATGTCTGAGAAAAAACATAAAAAAACTGTAACACCATGAAGGGACCCACCCACCCCCTCCAGCGTTATGACATTTGTAAACAAGCCTTTACTGTCTGTTTGTTCCCAACTAGTTCCCAATATATTTCTATAGGCTCGCGCCGAACCCACCTTGCTCTAGTACTGCAATTGAGTGCTAGGTGGTAGTAGTAGTGCTAGAAATGAATAGCATGTAATTTAAATACTGTAAGTAGTAGTAGGCAGTTAGGTTTCATTAGATCATGAATTATAAAATAAAATTAGTCTAAGTTGAACTCGCAAGAAATAAACTACTCCCTAAATTGTACCTAAATCTAAGTTCATAGTGAATAAAGCTATTGCTAGAGTGCCAGAAGTTTCCATTTCGAAGAAGAAGTTCTCCTAGTGGCAGTTAGCCGAAACTGCGTGAGCATTGTGGAACGCGAAGTAGCTCAAAATCCTATACCACCACCACCCGCACAGCATAGAGCTACTCTACAGCCAGAATCCGATTTTCCACCTGTGAAATTCCACCGGAAATCCCGAACCTGCCCCAACATATTTGGTGCCGTGACCAGGATTCGGTTTCCGTTTCGCCATTGTGTCCGTGATCCGAGTGACCTTCAACCGCCATCGCGAGAAGACGTTGCTATTGAAATTCCGCCATCATTTTCTACCGATCAACCGCCATTCCTCCGAAGAAGATTCCCGAGTGTTCCAGAATATTAATACAAGGCCTATTGAAATTAGGCACACGGTACGTGTGATTCCACAGTGCGCAGTTATTATCCGCGGGTGCCTTGAGATTTTTTCGATTTTCTTTACACGCTTTCAACATCCTTCCATCGAGAATTCCCGCCAGTGAACGCAAGAGCTTTGCCCGTTTCCGGCCCATTCCCGCCGGGGAATAGAAGTGCCGTTTCCCGTTTCCCGCTCTCGAGAGTGCTATCGAATACCCAAAGGCCATTCCGTCACCATTTCCGCTAATCCGGCCAACCCTCCATCGCCGAGAATCCGCAGTATCCAGAGGTGTTTTATAAGAAATACAAGGCATTATCCTAGCCTTGAAGAGGTTAGTAGTATTCCAAAATCCCCCACGCCATTTGTCCGGCTCTACCGGGTCTTTTTTGTGTGCATCCCCATCTAGAACCGCCATTTTGTTACGCCGTACGCCAACCGTTCCGTCATGGAGGAACAACGCCAGCTTCAGCTAACCAACCGCCGCACGACCCTCATGGCTTCACTGGAGAGAGCCGAGCAGTTTGTGTCCAAATACCAAGCGGACCGTGATCAAGCCCAAGTACCGCTGCGCATCGAGAACATCGACAACGTGTGGATGGGACTGGAGGATGTTCAAACGCAACTCGAGGAACTGGAGGTCACCGAAGAAGGTAGGGAACAGAACAATCAAATCCGTTCCAAATTCGAATCCGTTTATTTCAAAGTAAAGGCTGCTCTAAATTCCCTCTTACCCGCTAGTCCAATTCAAACTCCAAGCGCAATCCCTAACCCTCCCGCCAATTTGCTTTCTGGCATCAAGCTTCCGACCATTTCGTTGCCAGAGTTCGATGGCGACTATAATCAATGGCTGGCTTTTCATGACACGTTTGTTGCCCTGATACACTCTAACGCTGACGTCCCCGACGTGCAAAAATTTCATTACCTCCGCGCCGCCTTGAAAGGTGAAGCGGCTCAGCTGATCGAGTCGATCGCAATTAGCTCTGCCAATTATACCGTCGCCTGGCAGACGCTGACTACCCGTTACGCCAACGACTACCTGCTCAAAAAGCGCCACTTGCAAGCCCTCCTAGATTGTCCCCGCATGAAAAGAGAATCCGCCGAAGCCCTGCATAGTCTTGTTGATGAGTACCAACGCCATACAAAAATTCTCCACCAACTCCAAGAACCCGTTGATCAATGGAGCACAATGCTTGAGCATATGCTCTGCATCCGCCTTGACGATGGTACCCTCAAGGCCTGGGAGGATCATGCTACCACCGTCGCTAACCCAAACTACACCTGTCTCGTAGATTTTCTACAACGTAGGATCCGTGTTCTTGAATCGATGTCCGTCAACCACCAATCGCATAACTCGCAAACGCCCGTCAATCAAGTCCCTCTCCATCGAAAGCCATTGTTCCACAAAGTTGCCACCCACATCGTCGCCGAAGAACAGCCCAAATGCTACGCTTGCAATCAGTATCACTTTCTCATCAAATGTCCCCGCTTCGAGAAAATGAACGTGTCTGACCGTATGAGACTAGTCGACAACAATCGTCTTTGTCAGAACTGTTTCCGCCACGATCACTTTGCTCGAAACTGCCAGTCAAAATATTCCTGCCGACACTGCCAAAGAAGACACCACACCTTGTTGCATCACACCAACAGCTTCAATGAATCCACTCTCCAAGCATCATCATCGCGATTCGCCAATCAACCCATTCATGCACCCAATCCGTCGTCGAATCGAAACAATGCTCCATCCACTACCTACACATGCGCGAGCTCCACCTCGCATGCAAACGATCCCGCGCCTACATCGAATTCCAACGTTCTGCTTTCCACCGTCGTTCTATTGATCATCGATTCGAATGGTAATGCTCACCCTGCACGTGCATTGTTGGATAGCGGCTCTCAATCCAACATAATGAACGAGAGACTGTGCCAAATGTTGAAATTGAAGCGGCGTGTCGTAAACATCCCCGTCCATGGTGTAGGTGAATCAGCCTCTAATGTGAAGCACAGCGTTCACTCTTCCATTCGCTCCAGAAGGAATGATTTTCAAATCGACCTCGATTTTCTAGTCCTGCCTCGTGTCACAATAGACCTGCCCGCTGAGACGTTTCCAGCCAGCAACTGGCAAATTCCAAGCGATTTGTTCCTAGCCGACCCCAGCTTCAACAAAACCGGGGCAATTGATTTGCTTCTGGGAGCGGAACATTTCTACAATTTCGTCAACACTGGGACACAAATCGAACAGGATCAAAAGCCTCTGCTAGTCGAGAGTGTCTTTGGATGGATTGTTGTCGGAAGAAACCAATTTCCGTCCGCCCCACAGCCAACGGTATGCCATGTGTCCGTATCCGATCCCCTCCATGACGCCGTCGAACATTTCTGGAAAAGTAAGGGAGTTAGTAACACGCCCAACTACTCCGTCGTAGAGCAGCAATGTGAATCGCATTTCGTCGAAAATGTTACCCGCACCCCCGAAGATCGGAACATGATTTGCCTTCCACGCCACTCCGAGAGACGATTTCAACGAGATCCCAATATGAAGCAGGAGTTCCAGAATTCCCACTCTGACTATGAATCCCTGGGTCACCCAAGCATTGTTCCTTCGAACGAACCCGAACCTCCGCAGACCTACATTCCCCATCCCCCGGTGGGGAAGGAATCACATACCACTACAAAGGTGGGACCAGAAGTGCAAGGCGAAATGCTCACTCTCATCCCCACGAATCCACACGTACTCCCCACGCTTGCCGACGCTTCCGAGCAAGCACACAGAGCATGCACCTACACAAGATCCACCGATTCCAATGGTGGAATTGACGACCAGCCAATAGCGGCCAAATCAAGTGTTGCGCCTCTCAAACTCCTTTCGATTCCACGCTTTGAACTATCGGCCGCTGTGCTTGCTACTCGACTACGCGCTGAAATCCTCGAAGCACTCACCATGTCCATCGATTCATCCTACTTCTGGTCCGAATCGTCATTCACACTCGAATGGTTACGCTCCCCTCCGCATGTTTGGAAAATCTTCATCGCCAATCGACTATCGGAAATTCAAACTACGAACCAAGGATCGGAATGGAACCATGTTGCAGGAATCCACAACCCGGCAGATCTAATTGCGAGAGGAATGAAGGTGAAAGAGTTTCTGAGCAGTGATCTGTGGCACTACGGTTCATCCTGGCTGTGTCGTCGAAGAGAGCAGTGGCCAAGTTCACCAAAAACGGACAACCTTCCTGACGACATTCTGGAGAGGCGAGTAACGGTGGCGGCCGTCCAAACCAGGTCAAACGTCAACGAAATATCCCTACGAAGATCACCCTACTGGAGACTGCAACGAGTAACTGCCTTCTGCCTACGGTTCACCAACGCTTGCAGACGACGAAGGTCATCCGATCAACCAGAAGGAAGCACCGCTCTCACCGTGGAGGAACTATCGAAATCTCGCCTGAAGCTGGAAAAGTTATCCCAATGGAATTCTTTAGCGGAGGAGTTTAATGATTTGGGTAGAAGGAAGCCAGTTTCGAAACGGTCTAATTTGCGCTTGTTGAGTCCATTCCTTGATTCCGACGGAATCATTCGAGTTGGGGAAAGACTAAACCTCTTAGAGCAGCCATACCACACCAAGCATCCAATCCTACTACCCAGTTCCCATCCATTCACACGTTCTGTTGCCCACTATCACCTCAAACTGCTGCACGGTGGCGGCCGTGTAACATTCGCAACAATGCGGCAAGAATATTGGCCTATCCAAGATCGACGACTGCTAAACACCGTCCTGCGACAATGTTTCCAATGCACACGTGCATCTCCAACACCGGCAACTACCAGAAGCTTCCAGGAGCAGGTCCAACGTTTCTGGTATCTGTGGCGAACGGAGTATTTCCACGAATTGCAAAAGAAAGGCAGCAAAACAACATCGAGTACTGCCTATCAACCTGGAAGAATGGTTATTCTGGTGGACGAATCTCTTCCACCAACAAGATGGCCACTAGCAAGGACCACCGAATCGCATCCAGGACGAGACGAAATCACAAGAACCGTTACAGTCAAAACCAGCGAAGGGATCCATCCAACGACCTATCACCAGACTTTGTTGATTGCCGTGCGAAGATTTTGAGCCTAAAATTGTAGAAATAGTTTAAAATTTGTAAAAACCCAAGAATTTCATTGGCAATTTTCTGCATGCACGATGTTGATGAGATTTGTAGACAATGAAATCGTGTTGACAAGTAAAACGTCAAAGATGAAATTAGAAATTTCAGGTGGCGGCGATGTTTGTTCCCAACTAGTTCCCAATATATTTCTATAGGCTCGCGCCGAACCCACCTTGCTCTAGTACTGCAATTGAGTGCTAGGTGGTAGTAGTAGTGCTAGAAATGAATAGCATGTAATTTAAATACTGTAAGTAGTAGTAGGCAGTTAGGTTTCATTAGATCATGAATTATAAAATAAAATTAGTCTAAGTTGAACTCGCAAGAAATAAACTACTCCCTAAATTGTACCTAAATCTAAGTTCATAGTGAATAAAGCTATTGCTAGAGTGCCAGAAGTTTCCATTTCGAAGAAGAAGTTCTCCTAGTGGCAGTTAGCCGAAACTGCGTGAGCATTGTGGAACGCGAAGTAGCTCAAAATCCTATACCACCACCACCCGCACAGCATAGAGCTACTCTACAGCCAGAATCCGATTTTCCACCTGTGAAATTCCACCGGAAATCCCGAACCTGCCCCAACACTGTCTACGCGGGCCACAATTGAATTTTATGAGAAGGCTGCGGGCCGCAAGGCATTTGAAAATTTATTTTGATCAAATTTTAATAGAGTTTCAGGATAATGATTCGACATACAAATCATCCTTTTATGTTATACAGAATAATATTTTAGAGTCAAAATGAAAATGTCATACTTTTTTGGGCATATTTGTTTTACAGATGAATAAGGACTGTATCGGAAATTAACTATAAACGTTCACAATTGCCTGAAAAATAATCTGTTCGAAATAAACATAACTTTATTTTTGGAGATACTATATAAATCTATTAAATAAAGAATGGCAGTTCTGATTTTCAAAAAATAATCATTTAATTTGGACTTTTATCTCAAAGATTGCACACATGTTTTTAAAATTTTGGACACCTCCTAAAAATTTAAAATTGCGAAAACTGTGGGAAAATATTTAATTTTTTCACTTATTTTTGCGCAAATATATTCTTTTCCAGAATGCTCATGATATAGGAAAATTATTTTTATCAAGAAAAATTTCCTCCGCAGTTTAGGGCAATTCTTAAAAATGAAAAAAGGCCATTTTTCGAGGAACTCTTTTTTTATGCGTCTTCAAAGAACGATTACGCAAATATAAAATACATAAAGTTGAAAAATTTGCATTTTTTTCGGTTGGGTATGTATTTAAATCTATTCAAGAGGTAGTTTTGCCAGAGAACGGAATTTTATAACCTCTAAAGATATCTAAAACAGAGTGGCAAAGTTCGACCAAAAAGTAGGTGTTTATTTGGGATAGACCATATTCTTAATGTTGAAGGTTTTTCTATCCAAGATAAAAATTTAAAAGTCGGTTTTGAGTGATATGTTACGTGTACATAACTGCTAGTAATAATCATTATTTTCCAGATTTTTTTCCGTACAAATTTTTTTCGCTAGAGATGTTTGAAACGTTAAAAAAATTAAAATTAAAATGCTGTGTGTACAGATTGTTATTTTGTGTGGTATACTCATAGAGCCATATTTTCAATAATACTAAACATTTTCCAAATTTCTTCAAGCTGTTCTAAACTTAACTATATTGTGAAGATTTCATAGAAGAACCGGAATGAAAAGATCAACCGTGCGTCGAGATAGAGCATTTTGAATGTTTATAGTTAATTTCCGATACAGTCCTTATGATTTTCAAAGTTAACTATACTGATTTAAAAACCCATATTAATTTACCTAGTGGTGATAGTGCCTTTCTCTTCGAATATGTACTCATGAACTTTTCGTCGACGTTAGCCAAAATGTTCCTGAATCCGGAAAACACTTCACATAGAAAAGTAACAATTTTAACAAAGCCATCATCCATTTTCGAAACTTATTGATGATACATTTTCCGATGTTATGTTCAACAGCAAAACAGAGCTGAAAAATATCAGACCATTCAGTTGACTCCTTGACCACCTTAACCCTAGTCGTGTATTGGGGTCATTATGACCCCATTCCATCCACTACGGCAGCGGGGTGAGCGTCAGCTAATGCATGAAGAAGGTTAACTTTATTCACAATCACAGATCACTTTGTGATCTTCGCCAATGTTTTTTTCAGCACACTTTAGGCTATATTTTATTATCATTGGTAACATGATTCATGTAAAATTTGATCTTCCTACGAGAAAAATGCAGAAAATGTAAATTTTCCATTTAAATTTCAATCGCAATGAGAAGACTGAGGGCTCAACCAGCCGCACCCAAATTGTGAGCAGTAATTTTAGAAGCACACTCTTAAAAAATTAGGAATTTACACGTGACGTAAACCATCAATGTACGTAAACATTGTATGACTGAATGGCAAATTTGACTCAATTTTACATCCATCATGTAAGTTCGAGTTGGCTACACAAAATGTCAACAAACCTATCTGACCAGATAGGTAGAAACAGTTTTACATTTATCGTTTATCTCACAACTCGGTGATACAGCCGAGAGGTATAGTACGTGCCTCTCAATCAGCGGACCAGAGTTCGAATCCAGTTCATTATTTTTCTAACATAAGTTTTATCTCTCACTTCGGCTCTAGCGATTGCTAGCTCGACTTTATTTGTGATAGAAGATGTAAATTTGTGTCAAACAGGCCGCTCCTTTTATGTGCATCCAAGTGAACTTAAATTTACATGATTTTTTCTAAGAGTGCATAATGAGATTGAAGATTGAAAAACTGTATAAGGTGTTAATGCGATTAAATTATATTTTTTCCATGAAACGTTGATCCATCCAACTATAAATTTACACCGCAGGAATCTAAAATGGTGTGATTTGAAGAGATCGCTTTGGTCACGATATTGTTCTTGCATACATGAAGACTTTGGCCATTTCTTCACTTATAATCTTACCCTACGTTTACTATCAAAAAAGCCACAATTTGATTGATCGCTTTGACATTTATTTTGTTCACCTTTATAATTCCGCTATTTTATGTGCAGTTTGCATGGGTTTTTGTTAAATTTTTCGTTTGACCACTTCCGGTGGGACACCTGGAAACGATTCCGGTTGTCTCAAATATGGTCTGAGACTATGTTCTTGTCAACTGTTCATCGGGTTACCTAGAAAGCTGAAAATTAATGTGATCTGAGGCTACTTTCTTGCTAACGGTTCAACAAATTTTTGAAAAGCCACGATTTTATATATCGCATGCATGATTTTGGTTTGGCTTCCGATGGAACACCCGCAACCGATTCCGAGACTATTTTCTTGTTGACCGTTCATTAGATTATCAAAAACGCCGGTTTAGTTCCCTTCTATATTTTGCCACTTCCGGCGAGTTACTCGTCTCGTCACCAGTTAAGGAACACTACCGGTTTTCCAAAATATAGTCTGAGATTATTTGCTGGCTAACTGCTCATCATGTTACTGAATAAGTCGTTGATATGTCGCATGTATTGGTTCTCTTTTACATTTGATCATTTTTGGCGGGACAACCGGAATCGGTTCCGTAACACACTGATATGGCTTGCGTCTATTTTCTTGCAACTGTTCATCATGTGATTTGAGGTATCGCATGCATGGGTTTGCTTTCACTTCCGGCCCGGAACCGGTTGCGGAACACTACCGAGAGTCTCTTAAATTGTCTGAGCCTACTTGCTTGCAAACGTTTATTAGGTTATCAAAAAAGCCGCGCTTTGCTGTGTCGCATGCATGGGTTTGATACAATTTCATATTTAGCCGCTTTCGGAGGGGAACCCGGAACTAGTTTCGGAACTATTGACAGGCCATAATGTGGTCTTAGCATGCTTCCTTGATAACCGGTCATCAAGTTGTCAGAAAAGCCGTGATTTGATGTGTCGCATACAAAAGTTATGTCAAATTTTATACACGGCCACTTCCGGCGGAACTCCCGGAACCGGTTCCACAACACTACTGGCTCAGATATGGTCTGAGTCTATTTTATGTCACATGCGTGGATTTGGTTCACTTTAATATTTGGCCACTTCCGGCGAGACACCCGGAACCGGTTCCGGAACACTACCGATTCAGATATGGTCTGAGATTGTTTTCCTGCTAACTGTTCATCAGGTTATCCAAAATGCCACAGTTTGATGTGTCGCATGTATGTGTTTGTTACATTTTTATGTATGGCCCCTTCCAAGGGTACTGGTCCGGAACACCTAAATGGCCATAACGCAGGAACGGCTGGACCGATCCGAACCATTTTCAATTGGAAACAATGGGACCAGATTCCGCGTCGAATGACCCGTCGGTCATTAAAATCGGTTGAGGTTTACTGCCAAAAAGTGATGTGAGTTTTTTGTACGCATACACACATACACACACACACACATACACACACACAGAAATCACCTCAATTCGTCGAGCTGAGTTGATTGGTATATATGAGTCGACCCTCCGGGCCTTCTATCAAAAAGTCATTTTTGGAGTGAACATATCCAGTACACTTAGTGTACGAGAAAGGCAAAACTGTAACACCATGATGGAACCCACCCACCCCCTCCAGCGTTATGACATTTGTGAACAAGCCCTTACTGTCTACGCGGGCTACAATTGAATTTTACAAGAAGGTTGCGGGCCGCAAGGCATTTAAGAATTTATTTTGATCAAATTTCAATAGAGTTTCAGGATATTACTTCGACATACAAAGCATCCTTTGATATTATACAGAATAATATTTTAGAGTCAAAATGAAAAAGTCATATTTTTTTTGGGAATATTTGTTTTGCAGATGAAAATGATTTTTAAAGTTAACTATACTGATTTAAAAATACTTTTTGTTTTTTTGTTTCTTTTGCTTGAGAACTATTTCTTTACTTCTTAAAAGGGATTTGATAGTAATGTTTGATTTTACCACTGGCAACCTCGCAGTGAATAAGATGTCTCGCTATTGTATCGCTATTGTGGATTGAGCACTGAATTGTTGTCGGAAGTAACTTTATTGACTTCCACTTAAACGCACAGGAATGGCAGTGGAAAGTTAGCGGAAGTCATTGAAATTTCTTCCGACACCAATTTGATTCTGAATCCTTAATACTACAAGCACATCACCACCTCGAGTATGATCGCTGATAAATTCTCAGCTATCACAGCGAAACGAATGTAATCGGATGATATTTTAGTACAAGTAATTTCCTTCGTCAGTCAGGTCTACGTGGGGGGTCGATTCAAATATGACGTCCATCATTTTTCAGGATTTTTAGACCCTCCTTCCTCCTCTGTTAAGCTTTTTTATAAACCTTATACACGGAGTATCACACTTTATCGAAAAAATAAACCCCCCCCTCCACCCTAAACAATGCACGTCATATTAGAATGACCCCTAAAGTTATGCTTTTCCTTTTGTATCGTTTCTTTCGCGAAAATGTCTCGCCTCATTTTGTATCAATAACATGAAAATTTCATTTTGAAGTCGGAGCTATTTAGTCAAACTAATTGAGAAGCGCCAGCAGCAAGAACGAAATCGCGAAGCGATGGAAGAGCTGTACCGCGCTAAGGACACACGAAAGCTCTACCGGAAGCTGAACCGCTCGCGCAGAGGCTTTGTGGCACAAGCCGACATGTGCCGAGATAATCGTGGAAATATTCTCACGAGCGAGCGTGAAGTGGTCGAGAGGTGGCAGCAGCATAACGATGATCACCTCAATGGCGACGTTGCAAGTACCGAAGGTGGCGTGATAACAGATCTAGGAGTATGTGCACCGGACGAAAGACTTCCGGCCCCTGACCTCCAAGAGATTGAGGAGGAGCCGCTGGAGCAGATCAACTACCTAGCGAGCTTCTGAAATACGGTTGGAGAAGCACTGGTAAGAGAACTACACTGGGTCATTACCAAGACTTGGGAGGTAGAAGTTTTACCGGATGAATGGATGGAAGGTATCGTGTGTACCATGTACAAAAAAAGCGACAAGTTGGATTGCGGAAACAAACGCGCGTTCACTTTACTGTGCGCTGTCTACAAGATACTTTCTTAAAATTCATGCCGCCGTCTATCATCGATTGCAAGAGAGTTCGTGGGGCAACATCAGGCTGGATTCATGGGTTAACGCGCCAGGTGTTGCAGAAATGCCGCGAATACAACGTGCCCACACATCACTTGTTCATCGATTTCAAATCGGCGTATGATACAATCGATCGAGAACAGCTATGGCAGATTATGCACGAATACGGATTCCCGGATAAACTGATACGGTTGATCAAGGCGACGATGGATCGAGTGATGTGCGTAGTTCGAGAATCAGGGACACTCTCGAGTCCCTTCGAATCTCGCAGAGGGTTACGGCAAGGTGATAGTCTTTCGTTCTTGCTGTTTAACATTGCGTTAGAAGGTGTAATAAGGAGAGCGGGGATAAACGCGAGTGGGACGATTTTCACGAAGTCCGTTCAGCTGCTTGGTTCGCTGATGATATTGATAATATTGCTCGTAAATTTGAGACGATGGCGGACTAAAAAGTGAAGCCAGGCGAATCGGATTAGTCATTATATGTCGAAGACGAAGAACATGATAGCAAAGGGCTTCAGGGAGAAATCACCGCGCCCGCTCCGAATTAATATCGACGGTGATGAAATCGAGGCGGTTGAAGAATTCGTGTACTTGAGCTCACTGGGGACCGCCGACAACGATACCAGCAGAGAAATTCAGAGGCGCATTGTGGCAGGAAATCGTGCTTACTTTGGACTCCGCAGAACTTTACGATAGAATAAAGTTCGCCGTAACACGAAATTAACTATCTACAAAACGCTGATTAGACCGGTCGTCCTCTATGGGCACGAAACATGGACCCTACGTGCAGAGGACCATCGCGCCCTTGGAGTTTTCGAACGGAAGGTGTTGCGTACCATCTACGGCGGAGTGCAGATGGAAGACGCGACTTGGAGAAGGCGAATGAACCACGAGCTGCATCAGCTGCTAAGAGAACCAACCATCGTCCATACCGCGAAAATCGGTAGGCTACGGTGGGCGGGTCACGTCATCAGGATGTCGGATAGCAACCCGACTAAAATGGTTCTCGAGAGTCATCCGACCGGTACAAGAAGACGTGGTGCGCAGCGAGCTAGGTGGGTCGACCAAGTGGAGGACGATCTGCGGACCCTACGCAGAGTGCGGAACTGGAGACAAACAGCCATGGACCGAGTGGAATGTAGACGGCTACTATGTACAGCAGCGGCCACCCCGGCCTTAGTCTGATCGGTAAGGTAAGTAAGCATTTTTTTTATATTTCAATAGAATTAGTTGCAGTACAGTAACATAAAAATTAAAGCTTGTTGAAAACTTCCTTAAATTTGATTAACCTTCATCCAGCCAACGTACATTTTCCACCTTCGGAAAATCACAAAAATGGTCATAACTTTTTTGTTTTTCGATGGAATTTGATGAAATTTTCACAACTTCCCAAAAAACTTTTCTAGTTTATGATGCCGGGGACATGGGTACCTGGTCCACATGGTTCCGGAGTTATTCCGGATTGTCCTGGGGTACCAAAATTGGCCACATATTTTGCGCAACGTATATCTCAAGATCCCGATGAGGTAGAAGTATAGTGTCTTCGGCGAATTTGTTCAGCAGGTTAAGAACTAACTGGCAACGGCGACTTTGGTTCGCAATTCGGCCGCTAGGCGGCGCCAGTGTCAAAAATGTTCAAACCCTCATATCTCAGAAACCTGATAAGATAGAATGATGCTGTCTTCGGCAAAATTCTTCAGCAAGCTCAGAACTATCTGATAGTAAGGTCTTTGGTTTGAGATTTATCCGCTAGGTGGCGCATTGTGTTTGAAAATTTTAAACACGTATATCTCGATACCCTAATGAAGTACAAGCATGCCGTTTTCAGCAAAGTTGTTCAGCAGGGTAAGAGCTATCTGTCAATGGCGTCTTTGGTTCGAGAATCGTCCGCTAGGTGACGCCAGGGTCAAAAATGTTCAAACTTCTATATCTCAGAATCCTGATAAGATAGAATGATGCCGTCTTCAACAAAGTTCTTCAGCAAGCTAAAAACTGTCTGATAGTTGAGTCTTTGATTCGTGATTTATTCGCTAGGTGGCACCTAGTGTATAATATTTAAACACGTGTATCTCGTTACTGTAATGAGCTAAAAGCATGGCGTTTTCTATAAAATTGTTCGGCAGGTTGGATAGATCTCAAGGCAATGGCGACGCTAGGTGACACCAGCAATCAAAACATTCAAACAATTTTATCTCAAAAATCAGAAAACGTCCAGCAAATTGTTCCGAAAGTTAAGAGGAAGTAAGACGTATCTTGTGTCCTTGGTTCTGATAATATTTGATAGGTTCCGTCAAGTATTAAGAAAATATTTGTATTAACACCCTAATGAACAAGAAGTATTCCATTTTCAGCATAGTTGTTCAGCAAGCGAAGAGCCGTTTGGCAGGATAGTAACGGTCGAGTATGGTGGTACAAGAGGCAACACTTTAACACCGTCTTTGACCCCCTCCAGGTAAATTATGTCGCCCTACAATATTGCTTCTTTTGCTCAATTTTTTTCTTCCGGGAATGTATCCGGGAATTTCTACAGGAACTCTTCCGGAATTTTTCCAAGAATTTCTCCTGGAATTCCAGCGGGAATTCATCAAAGAATTTCACTGGGAATTCCTCAAGAACTTCCTCCAAGAATTTATTCAGAAAATCTTCCGGGAATTCCTCTGGGACATCCTCCAGAAGTTCCTCCGGGAAATCCTCTAGGAATTCCTTCGGCAATTTCTGCAAGAATTCTTCTGGGAATTTTTCCTGGAATTCCTCTGGATTTTTTTTCCGAGATTTTCTCCGGAAATTTCATTTAAAAATTTTCCAGGAATTCGTCCATGAGCTCCATGACCTCCGGGAATTCCTCCATGAGTTCCTCCGAGAATTTCTTCAAGAATTCCTCCGGGATGTTCTATAGGAATTCCTCTAAGAATTTCTCTAGGAATTTCTCCGGAAATTTTTCCAGGAGTTTTTCCAGGAATACAGGTCGGACTCGATTATCCGGAGTCGGGTTCTGCAGCTTCCCAAACATATTTCTCAGGAACGAAATGTTGTACAGTGTTGAAATTTTGACTGATTACTTATCAAAGTTGGCTTGAAAAAATATCAAAATTTCAGCTTCGTACAACATTCAGTTCCTAAGATATATGTTTGGGAAGCTCCATAACCCGACTCCGGATAATCGAGTCCGACCTGTATATCCAGAGATTTTTTCTAAGGAAAACTGTCGTTTTTTTTTCAAAAAAATCCTCTCGGAATTTCTTCAGGAATCTCTTCATGAAGTCTTCCGTGATTTTTTTTTCTCACAAAACACTCGAGAATTTCTCGCGGAATCCCTCTAGGGCTTCCTTAACGAATACCTCTGGGAATGTCTCTTGTAATTCCTCCGGGAATTTCTCCAGGAATTCCTCCAGGAATTGTTTTGGGAATTTCTTCTGGAAATCTTCCAGAAAATTCTCCAGGAATTTTTCCAGGAATTCCTGCAGGGATTTTTCTGAAATTCCTCCGGGAATTTTTAAAGGAAATCTTCGGGATTTTCTCAGGAAATCCTCTGGGAATTTCACCGAACATTCCTCTGAGAATTCCTCTAAGATTTCCTCCAGGAATTCCTCAGGAAACTTCTCTAGGAATTCCTCCGGTAATTTCTCCAGCAATTCCTCTGGAAAATTTTTCAGGAAATCCTCCTTCCTGGGGGGCCCCCGAAGGAAATTCCAGGAAGAACCTCTGGAGGAACCCCTGAGGAAAATACCCGAAACAATTCCTGAATATAATCCCGGAAAAAAACCTGGAGAAATTACTGAAGGAATCATCGAAGGAATTGCTGATGGGAGTCTTAGAAGAATTCCCGGAGAAGTTTCTGGAGGGAATCGTAAAGAAATTCCTGGTGGAATTGCAGGAAAAATTTTGGAAGCATTTTCTGGAGAAATTCCTAGCGGAATTTCAGAAGAAATTCCAGGGAGAATTTCCAGAGACATTCCCGGAGGAATTCCTGGAGAAATTCCCGGCGGAATTCCTGGAGAAAACAAAGGAGGAATTCCTAGAGAAATTCCCAGAGGAATTCCTGCAGAAACTCTCAGAGGGTTTTCTGAAAAAAAGTCACGGAAGACTTCCTGAAGGAAGACGTCCTGGAGAAATTCCCAGTGGATTTTTTTGAGTTTTCCTGAAGAAATTCTCTGAGGGATTTCTGGAGGAATTCCCGGAGGAATTTCTGGAAGAATTTCTGGAGAATTTCCCGAACAATTTCTTGAAGAAATTTCCGAAGCAATTCCTGGCGGATTTCCTGAAGAAATTCCCGAAGGAATTCCCGGAGACATTCCCGGAGATATTCCTGGAGGAACTCCTAGAAAAATTCTCGGAGAAATCCAGCCTGGAGAAATTCTTGAAAGAATTCCTGAGGAAAATCCCGGAGCAATTCATGAAGTAATTCCCGGAGGAACTCCTGGAGGTATTCCTGGGAAAATTCTCTGAGGAAATCCGGATGAATTCCTGGAGAATTCCTGGGGAAATTCCCAGAAGAATTCCTGAGGAAATTACTGAAGGAATTCCTGAAGAAATCTCCGCAGGAGTTTATGATGTGGGTTCTAGAGGAAATCCTGGAAAAAATACTGAAAGAAATCCCGGAGATATTTCCAGAGGAATTCCTAAAGAAATTCTCGGAGAAATTCCTGAAAAAACCCAGGAAGAGTTCCTGTAGAAATTCTTGGATACATTCCCGGAAGAGCAAAGGGAGCAATACTGTAGGGTGTCAAAATTTATCTGCCGGGGGTAAAAGACGGTGTAGCGAATAATCACGGATCAAAGACTCAACTATCAGACAGCTTTGAGCTTGCTGAAGAACTTTGTTGAAGACGGCATCATTCTATCTTATCAGGATTCTGAGATATAGAAGTTTGAACATTTTTGACCCTGGCGTCACCTAGCGGGCGATTCTCGAACCAAAGACGCCATTACCAGATAGTTCTTACCCTGCTGAACAACTTTGCTGAAAACGGCATGCTTGTACTTCATTAGGGCATCGAGATATACGTGTTTAAAATTTTTCAGACACAATGCGCCACCTAGCGGATAAATCTCAATCCAAAGACCTTACTATCAGATAGTTCTGAGCTTGCTGAAGAATTTTGCCGAAGACAGCATCATTCTATCTTATCAGGTTTCTGAGATATGAGGGTTTGAACATTTTTGACACTGGCGCCGCCTAGCGGCCGAATTGCGAACCAAAGTCGCCGTTGCCAGTTAGTTCTTAACCTGCTGAACAAATTCGCCGAAGACACTATACTTCTACCTTATCGGGATCTTGAGATATACGTTGCGCAAAATATGTGGCCAATTTTGGTACCCCAAGACAATCCGGAATAACTCCGGAACCATGTGGACCAGGTACCCATGTCCCCGGCATCATAAACTAGAAGAGTTTTTCGGGAAGTTGTGAAAATTTCATCAAATTCCATCGAAAAACAAAAGAGTTATGACCATTTTTGTGATTTTCCGAAGGTGGAAAATGTACGTTGGCTGGATGAAGGTTAATGAAAAATGAACAATCTCAGACGGCAGCCCCTAAGCTTTTTCAATTTAAGTTTTTTCATATAAAGTTAAGCCACCCTACTTGCATTCGACTTCTCTATGTTGAAAACACCATTGCAAAACCTCAAAACATCCCACCCATCGAAAAATGCGCACCGGAAAAACCGCAACCAATCCCTACCTTTGGCTCCACCCACTACCACGTGGCCCACAATACACAAAGAGATTTTTCCCGAAGCACATCATTGTCCTCGGAACGAGCGATTGTTATTACCTGCCCCATCCATTTTCATTATGGCGAGCGAATTTTCCCAATATTTCTCTCGTTCTCCTGCTTTTCTCCCACGTTCTCTCACCGACTCACACAATGCACACTTGTTAGCGCGCGTTTTCCATTGTGATATTCGAGTCACAAAAGTGCCATAAAAAGAGCGAGAGAAAATAGCAGCGAAGCCCACATAAAAAAAGAAAATTTCAAAAGAAAAGTTTGCTCACTCTTCAACTGGGGTTTTCCACCTCCACGCATCCTTGAAGGATCATCGCACACAGTATGCCACGTGGTTGCCAGTAACGAACAGCAGCAACAATAGCTCTCATTCTCTGCTGCTGCAGCTGCACCCCCTACTGGTGAGCAGGCGAATGCTTTGTCTACAACCCGAAACAAAAGAGAATCGAAACAGTTTTTCCTCGGCGCAAAGAACGAGCCGACACGCGGGAAAGCGCACACGTGGACCATCGTCGTCGACGATGATCCTCGTCGGTGCAGTGATTCGTGATTTTTCCCTTTTGTCTTTCGGGCCTCTCCTCTTTTGTGTTTTACTTATCATTCAAATCTCGTTCCAACGACGACGGTGGCACACTCTTAAAAAATTAGGAATTTACACGTGACGTAAACCATCAATGTACGTAAACATTGTATGACTGAATGGCAAATTTGACTCAATTTTACATCCATCATGTAAGTTCGAGTTGGCTACACAAAATGTCAACAAACCTATCTGACCAGATAGGTAGAAACAGTTTTACATTTATCGTTTATCTCACAACTCGGTGATACAGCCGAGAGGTATAGTACGTGCCTCTCAATCAGCGGACCAGAGTTCGAATCCAGTTCATTATTTTTCTAACATAAGTTTTATCTCTCACTTCGGCTCTAGCGATTGCTAGCTCGACTTTATTTGTGATAGAAGATGTAAATTTGTGTCAAACAGGCCGCTCCTTTTATGTGCATCCAAGTGAACTTAAATTTACATGATTTTTTCTAAGAGTGCAGAGCTCGCTTGCGCCACTAGGTGGCGTTCGCATCTCATTATTTTTCTATGTGAGTGGCGGGGATCGACCGACCCCTTCCGTTCGGGCTCGCTCGGTCGGTGATTCGCTTTGAATTTTCCCCAGGAGACAATTTTGTGTAAATTTACTCATCATCGTCGTCGTCGTCGTGGTGTGGGCTGGGTGCGTCCTTTGGGACCGAGATTCGGTTGCGACCTTTTTTGGCAAGTGAACAAATGTCTACGTCACGGTTGTACAGGCAGCCAGCGGTAGCGTGCTAGTAAAGAGGGTTGTTTGGTGTTCTCAGGTTAAACAGCACCGCAGTCAGGCAATGAATCTCGTTAACGATAATTATTAAGTAAAGCAGCGATTTGCTTCTTTCCCGCTCTCGCCAATTCAGTCTCATTAACGGAATGACGGTGCGCAATTGTTTATCTTGTCTTTTTTCTCTTTGTTGGAGGTTGGAAAACTTCAAACGATTCTCGACTGCAGCGTATAAAGATAAAGTTTGTTTAGGGACTTTTTGGCAAAAGTAAATAAAAGTCTATTCAAAACACGGTAAATGGTTGAAGGGACGGTAATATGTACTGGATGGAGTGGAGTACAAGTCATCAATGATGTTTATAACCGTATTTCCATGAGACTTTTGCACAAGCAAAGGTCATAGATAGGGTATTGATTCCCTTATTAAGCATGTGGCTCCTATTTTCATCCTACGAAAAACAAAGGATTGAAGCGCTGTTTGTTTTGTTTCATATTTTTGTGTTCTTTGTTAGAAGTGAGCACGCATGAAAACCAAACGGAATCAATCGGTGCCGTAATCGCTTGTTTTCGAATAGGATGAACATGGGAGCGTGAGATTACTGATGGCATACATACTAGGCCTGTTCAGCTTTTCAAAAATGTTCTCTGATTCTCAAGTCCACCCCCATATTTTGATTGGCATCCTGAAAGAAGCAACTGGTCAAAATTTCAGCCAAATCCATTGAAATTAAGAGGTGCATCAAATCAATTTTGTGTTTTTCGACTATTTTTGAACTTCAAAAAATCATACCTACGCTAAAACATGTCAAAACTTAATTCTTTTGGCAGAAATTGAAAGCTATACTTGTTTGCTACAACTTCTCCAAACAACGTGTACCAATAAAATTGAAGGAAACATGTGTAATTATCACATTTGTGATCTGAAAAACCTTAAAAAGTTGATTTTTTGATAGATTTCGTTCTGGAACACCCTAATATACGTAATAAGTTTGATATTTTAAAACGGCATCATATTCTCCAATGTTTTTGGGTTATTTGCTCTTTTGACACCAATGCTGTAGGAGTTGAGCAAAAAATATTAAAATTCGGGAAAGCCAAATATGGCCTAAAAACTAGCTTTTTGGAGGCAATCACGTTGTGGGGCGAAATTGTACTGAACGTGGTAGCTTTGCTTCCTTGTAGGTAGTTTGCCTAGGCTACCCCCTACTACGGGTGATAACAAACAAGCGTGATGACAGGTGTTGGCTTTCATATCAGTGCTGACGCGATGCCACTTTTTGCGCGCCAAAGCGTGATTGCACCAGAAAAGCTAGTTTTTAGGCCACATTTGGCTTTCACGAATTTTAGTAATTTTTGCTCAACTCCTACAGCATTAGTGTCAAAGAAGCAAATAACCAAAAAACATTGGAAAATATGATGCCGTTTTGAAAAATCCAACTTATTACGTATATTAGGGTGTTCCAGAACGAAATCTATCAAAAAATCAACTTTTTAAGGTTTTTTCTGATTACAAATGTGATAATTACACATGTTTCCTTCAATTTCATAGGCACACGTTGTTCAGAGAAGTTGTAGCAAACAAGTATAGCTTTCAATTTCTGTCAAAAGAATTAGGTTTTGACATGTTTTAGTGTAGTTATGATTTTTTGAAGTTCAAAAATAATCGAAAAACACAAAATTGATTTGATGCACCTCTTAATTTCAATGGATTTGGCTGAAATTTCGACCAGTTACTTCTTTCAGGATGCCAATCAAAATATGGGGGTGGACTTGAGAATCAGAGAACATTTTTGAGAAGCTGGACAGGCCTAATACATACCCTATATGAACAGAGCATATTTATCAAAAACTGGAATGCTCGGCCAAGGCAGAAGTCCAACTAAACCACGGATTCCCAACCGGTGGTCCGCGGCCCCATGGGGGGCCGTGAAGCCAGTCCAGAGAGGCCGCGATGTCACCAAAAAAATGTTAAATTTTTATACAATTTTGTGCAAATTATACCAATTTTTAATTTTGTATACTACCACCACCACAATTTGAGGAACAAATTTTCAGTATAAAACGCCTTCAGAAGAAAAAAATTTCGGCTGCGCCGCCATTTTTCAGCTACGAATCAAATTTAATGTTAATGTGAGTGTCGAATAGAAAAAACGTATCATTGATCGTCGAAAATTCCTCCCACAGGAAATTTCTGGCTACGTCACTGTACCCATAAAAAACTCGATTTTGTTCATTTAATTCATATTTTTTTCTAAAACAAATCATTGGATCCCAGATGTTTTGACAATTCTTAAAGGGGGTCGCCACCTAAAAAAGATTGGAAACCCTGAACTAAACTATGAGCTAATGAAGATCACTGTAGACTGGTCAACCTGGAAACATTCATCTTCGATTTAATTGTTAACGGTGCAGACTATAATAGTTTGTTACAAAATCTTTGTTTTTGTGCTCTTGTACATCAACTCCGAAAACATTTATTTCTGTAGATTACTGCTTATCACACAAATTACACCTATTTCGATTCTTTTGACACTAGTTGTAGGTTTTTATTTTACGAAGTCACCAATGAGCTCAATACAACACCATGAAAAGTTTTTTTATGTAGTATGAAGGATAAGAAACCAAGTGTTGAAGAATGTAGTAAATAAATAAGAAAAATATTCGAAGTAGCAAACGTGGATGTATTTCGTAAGGGAAATCGTAAGTGTGCCTGGGTTCGATTCATAAAAAGAATTTTAAAAAATGACGTTGAATTTAGGCTATTTTTTTTGTATTCCCGTACCACTTCATTGAATATTTAAACACCAAATACATCACACTATTGAACACTTCTCTGAATTTGCCCTACGAGAAGTAATTCTTTAAGAAATCCTGAAGAAAATCCCAGAGGAGTTCCGCAAGGAATCACTGACGACTTTCCCGATGAAAACCCGGAAGGAATATCAGAATAAATCTCGGGTGGCCTTACTAGACGAATTTCGGGAGAGAATCCGGAAGCAATACATTGGTAATGATTGGAAATTTTTGAATTCTTTGGAAATTTTTTGAAAAGACCGATACTTCTCGATAACACCAAAAGCTGGACGAAGGAATAAGTGAGATCAATGACAACCATAATCTCAAAACTCTGTGGTAGTCGTAGAAGGTGATAGGCACTGCTCGAATTCGACCTAGGAACGGGTATTTCGACGAGGAGTATCAAAGGGTACCGGGCGAGAAGAATGCTGACAGAAGCGGAATGCTGGTATCGGGGACCCGGCAGAGTTCAGGGAGCGATTTAGGGAAGCACATATCCGAAAACGAATCCATCGATAAAAGAAAAGAGAACATGAGGAAAATATGATTGCTCAAGCGCAAGAGAATATGGGACAGAATGATATGCCGAGGCTTTATGAAACTGTAAATGGCGTGCGGAGAAAAACAGCATATTCTTACGTCATACCGTGATAGAAACTTGCTGACAGATGGACAAGTCTGCTGGGAAGTATGAACACCCAACCAAGTTTTTCAAGCACGGTAGTGAGCTGCTGTATCCACTTTTTTACTGTATTGTATTGAAGTTACGGGAAGAAGGAAAATTTAAACGAATTTGCCTATCTTGGTACTCTAATGACGCCCGATAATGATGTTACCCGCGAGGTGAGAAAACGGATTGCGGTTGCGAAGCAGACCATTTTCGGTCTGTGAAACCAGCTGAAGTCCCGTAGGCTACAAATGAAGACAAACCTCCGATGGATCAATGAAGCGAAGTTTGTTGGGTGTCACCGCATCAAAACAAAGGCGCCACACCGTATATGAACTTCAACATTGTGACTGTGGCACTAACGGTTCATTTAATAGCGGCCGTTAAGAGAAGTTGATCGCAGCGCCTTTGGAATCTTCAAACGTAAACTGCGAACACCGTTGAGTAAGTGGTATACTTGTTGATGGACTGCGCGATTCTGTCACATTCGCCCGAATGACAAACGCCCAAATGACAAACGCCCGAATAGACCATTCGCCAAAATGGATCAACGCATTTTTTGGAAACTTTTTCTTTCTGATTTTCCATGAAGGAAGTTTATGATGACCGGTGTACATACATAGTAACCGACCAATCCACTAGGGGCCAGGACGGCTAGGGTCAAAATTAATTTCAACAAAACGAAGCATTTCCGGCACATGGTATCTTTGAGAAAGTTCTATGTAATGATCAGAGGCATTATTTTGCAAGAAATTAGTAGTTTGCAGCTTATCCACACAGGTGGCGCCACCTTCTGACTTTTTAAATTTACGTCCTAGAGACTTCGCGTCTTAGGCAAAGTTGTTCATTTTGATAAAATAAAGAACAATTTCTTAGACGTCAAAATTCTACAGCATACTGTTTAGGAGTTATTTTAAAAATAAATTTCTATAGTCAAAAATAAGTTTTTTCAGCTTTTTTTTTTGTGTTTATAAAATCGGGGTGGCGTGCACGGTGGTTTCCTCCCTTTGCCATCATGCACTTTGTCTTCGACACATTAATGACTAATCCGATTCGCCTGGCTTCACTCTTTAGTCGAATGTACGTTTCCGCCATCGTCTCAAATTTACGAGCAATACTATCAATATCATCAGCGAAACCAAGCAGATGAACGGACTTCGTGAAAATCGTCCCACTCGTGTTTATCCCCGCTCTCCTTATTACACCTTCTAACGCAATGTTGAATAGCAAGCACGAAAGACCATCACCTTGCCGTAACCCTCTGCGAGATTCGAAGGGACTCGAGAGTGACCCTGATACTCGAAATACGCACATCACGCGATCCATCGTCGCCTTGATCAACCGTATCAGTTTATCCGGGAATCCGTATTCGTTCATAATCTGCCATAGCTGTTCTCGATCGATTGTATCATACGCCGATTTGAAATCGATGAACAAGTGATGTGTGGGCACGTTGTATTCGCGGCAGTTCTGAAATAGAAATTACTTATAATACAGCATCTCTAACAAACTTATTGGGGGGCATCCATTGCAAAGATGCAAAGAGTTATGGTGAACGGGTACAACCACAGCTATTGGTGATTTGTTGTTGCATGAAGAAGAAGAAGAAGAACGATGGTGTTTGGCATCGTACACAAATAACTTAACGCTATAGGGGGAGGGGGGAGTCGAGCTTAGCGTTACAAGCCATACAAAATATTTTTGGTTGCCATACAAAAAGCGTTATAACGGGGAGGAGGGGGGAGTCTGAAATCGCCGATTTTAGCGTTACGTAATTTGTGTACCATACCTTTTGAAAAAATCCTATCCCTACAACACAGAGGAAGTTTTTAAAATGCCTCTATAAAATCTAAAACAAAATCTAATTAAAAACGGTTTGATGTACGGTGTTAGACTTTGAACGGACTACAAATTAAGTACCTTATCAAGAAAAAAATGTTAAATTCAAATTTATACGTTCAATATGCAGTCCGTCCAAAGTCTAACACCGTACATCAAACCGTTTTTAATTAGATTTTGTTTTAGATTTTATAGAGGCATTTTAAAATCTTCCCCTGTGTTGTAGGGATAGGATTTTTTTCAAAACACCATCATTATTCTTCTTCTTCTTCTTCTTCATGCAACAACAAATCACCAATCGATAGATAAATGAATTCAATCCAGAAACATTGTCAGACTAAATATGGAACAGCATTATACTACACTGTAACCTCCCAGACAACCAGGCATCGCATAAGGATGCACGCTGTACATCGTATAAAGTACTATTTTAAGTCACTATCGCATATATGTACGGATGAGGGACAATTTTCATCGCATATGATGTTATTTTTTGAACTTACTGCGGGTATCTGGTAAAATCATATAAGAGTGCAAATTAACTTTCATAATGCATGACTACATCGTAGTAGACGATATTCCGATGTTTTATTGCGACGAACTTTGCTTATTCGCAAAAGCGTGCGAGTGAACTTGCAAAGTGTCAATTGAATTCGCATAATTGCGTACTACGATGATTATACGACTTCGCTTGGTGCTTTTCTAATTATGTCAATTTAACTCGCGTTGGTGTACAAACTAAATCGCATAAAAGTGAAAATAAACTCGTTCAAATGTACACACAAAATCGTTAACGTTGGCATATTGCGATGTTATATTTGATAACAATGAAAGTGGTGCTGTTGGAGTGCCAAAAAGCTAAAAGAAAGTGAAAAGTCATCATTATGGTTACAAAACAAGTTGCAAAGTCATCATTTTTGTTTTGTTGACCTTATAATTAACAATGAGTTGTGCTAGCAAGAGAGGAGTAGTGGTAACTGTGCGGGAAATCATGCTACATCATTTTGATTTCCAAAGAGCCTGCCGAACACGTACAGCGCACGGAAACCAAGTGCATTCCAACAAGCACTGAGGTGAGTTAGAATGTCATGACATTCAATCAGTGTGTTTCATAAGTAGTGTTTGGTGCTAAGTGTGAAGTGTGGCTCGATAACCCAAAGTTTATTAGTTCGATACTTAGGTGACAAGATTTTTTTATTTCGAATATTTTTAAGTAGCATAAGGTGCTATATTACGTCGCAATAGTGCATACCGTACATCGCATAAGATATCACTTCAAGTCATATAGCGTCATTATTTTCCCGTCAATGCACGTATAGCGCCTCCACTTTTGAACGCATAAGGCACTTTTACTGCATCTTATGCGATGTAACTTTACCGCATAAAAGTACGTATAACATGAACATAAACTTCATTATTAAGTGCAAATTGGTTGTCTGGGCTCTTTTTACGTACATGGCTGGGGTGCATAAACTAACAAAGGCATAAAAAGAGGGAAATTTGTGCATAAATAAAGTTTGGCATTATTGAGAGAATTTCTTTGCGAGAACATGTCTTGCTCCTGGGCATTTGAGGAGGGGCTGCTTCCAGAAAGTTTCCAGAGCGCCCAGAAAAGGAGTCTCATAGGACTTCAGGGGCATTTCGGGGGATTTGAGGAGGCTTTTAAGTGCGCTCTGTCAGGTTTTGTTGGCGTTTTAATGGGATTACGAGTGATTCAGAACATTTCAAAAGTATTAAGGTGAATCATCAAGAAATCCCATTGCAATAATGCATACAAATCTGACGAACAAAGCATCGAGCCAAGCTACACATGTTTTTCCTGGCTTTGCTCACTTCCAAAAAGAGACAGCTTTTACAAATCGAGAGCATTTGTTTACAAATTTTCAAGATTGGTGCTCTTGAAAACGTGAGTAGGGGATCAAGTCGGCCATTGTGGCAGACATGTTTGTATTCTCTGAAGTTTCTCCTTAAGAGGGTTTCGGGGACGTTTCAAGGGGCGCTTCAAGGGAGCCCAGGAGTATTTGAAGGGCGTTACAAGAGATTTGAGGGGCGTTTCAAGCCATTTCAGAGTCGTTTCAGAGAATTTCAGGAGGTTCTAGGCAGAGATGCCCATATCCTCAGTGTAGCAAAGAGAAATAGAAAATACACCACTCACACTGTGCATCTGAACAGGAGCCCGTGTCTTATATATGGATCCACCACTGAAATTCGGATGCGCGCAAGTATGATGGGTAGAAATAAATCTCTTTGCTTCCTGATGGGCCACACAACAGTGTGGTGAGAGCACTTTAAAATTATCTCCGGTGAATGTGTAAAAAATCACCCCGGCGCGCGCTCAAGTGAGTTTCTTGCGCCAGAGTGCGTGCTGCAGTGAAACACCGGAGAGTTCTTATCTCAGTGACACCATGGTGCTGATTCGGTGACTGCTGGATGAAAACACGAGTGAGCAACATTATAGCGCTTGATCTACCCACCATCCAAAACAAAAAAAACTGGCTTCTTGGTGTGGTGAAAAATGTTCAAATGTGAATCGCTATGGTGAAATGCCATCTCTGGTTCCAGGAACATTTTCAGGACGTTCCTAGAGATTTCAGGGGCGTTTGATTTTCAGGGCGTTTCAAGAGGTTTCTGGAGCCTATTAAAGACATCCCAAGTGGTTTCAGAGGCATTTCAAATTAATTATGGTGATTTCAAGGGCGTTTTAGTGGGCTTATGGAGGTTTTAGGGTCGTTTCGAGGTATTTCAGGTCAGGATCGTATCAGGGGGTTTTAAGAACACCTTTGAATCAAAGGGCATTTCAGGGACGACTCAAAAGATATTGTGATAGGGTCTCTGAAAATTCTCTGAAACTTCCTGAAATGCCGCCGAAATTCCCTAAATCCCACCCGGACTCCATGGACCGCACGTGAGACTCTCGGAAACCCTCCGAAAACGTACATGTAACGCCTGCAAAACCTGTCGAAAATCCTCTGGAACCCTCTGCAACGCTTTCAAAAACCCCCAGAGACCCCCGAAAACCCCCCTAAGATCTCCTGGTACTCCGCTGAAACTCCTTGGAACCCCTTGAAATGCCCCTGCAACCTCCCAAGGGCATAAAAGGGGCATAAATTAAAAGTGCATAAAAATAACATGATTTAAAATAGGTTTTAGTTTAATATTCTTTTATTTTATTGTTGCATTTACGAAATAATTTGAATAGTTCGTCATCTTTGTTGCCAACATGTGATATGTTTGAGTCATAGTGAAAATAGGTGTTTTGATTTAAATAGAGTTTGCATGAATCACATCACTTACCAAAATGAATCCAGAGCATGTGTCATTTCCCCGTCCTTACTTATAAGAACTCCCTCCCGTGACAGTCGTGGAGAAGTAGAGGTGATCTCGGTCTCTAGTAGCAACGCACGTCATACTAATGTTCTTTCCCTTCCTCGATTACCTTAAAGTCGTGGCTGGCGTCGCCATTGACTCAATAAAGTTTGGAATTCTCGAAGGTGCACATTGAGAATGGTAAGCTGCTCGCAAGTTCCGTTTTGTTGGTTTCCTATGCAATTTCGATTGTTCTGGTCAATCACAGAGCGGCAACTACGAACTGTACGGTCATCTACGCTTATGCACATCACATCGTAACTCAATTAAACTGCATTGCTGCAAATCAAAGTACAGCACTCTAAATGGACCAGCCTCAAACTTTCAACAAAAAAACATGCAGGTTTCACACATGATTCAATCCAAACATTCCATAACTCAATTTTCACAATGCTGTTGGATATCAAAGACGAATAACAATCACACTCTCTCCACTGTGATCCGTATGACCATTCAGAGCTACATACGAACGACAAAAACATGAATCCAAATGCACTTTCATTACAAAATCATTAGCCTTTTGATGGTTCAATAAAATATCCCTTAATCATCTAAACGTCGGACTTCCTCTTCTGATGATGGCCTTTTGTGCTGATGCCGTTCCCTTATGCTTTTTCCCTCTGGTCTGGTCGGCTGGTCGGCGGCCTGGCACACGTTCACTCAATTATTGTGTGTGGCTTCCTCATCGGATTGCATTCACGTGTCCGTAACCTTATTTTTTTTTTTCATTCTGGGACTGGGATGAAAAAGAGCAACTGACTGCGAATCAACAAATAGAAGTCGGCTTCTGCTTTTTTTTTTACTCCTAAACAAGTTGGTGGGAGAAAGCTGTTGCGTCATTTGATCCTTTTTCCCCCTTCCGAGATCGATAACGCTGTGTGTGGCGGTGGTGGCGATTGGGGGTGAATCGAACCAAAACTCTCTAAAGTCGTCAATAACTGAACTAATCATGTTGAGAGGGTCAAATTCCGTTGGGGATTCCCGGCCTGGTTGGACCACCATGCTGTCGTATGTGTGTGAATTTTCTCGGTAATGCTGAAAAATTCGATCGTCCCTTTTTCAGCACTCGAAAGTGTAACCGACAAACAGCAGGACAAATTTATGAGATTTACATCTTCGATTGCCTTCCGTTTTTTTTTCGGAGGAATTTAAGTGGAATCGATATAGCTGTCAAATAAAACCGAACCCTTGCGGGTATCAACCAAGTTGAGTTATGAAAATTGATACTAAAATATAGATTGTGCTTTGGACTGTGTGTAAAGTTACACCTTCTGGTGACCGACGACTGCATAAATCAAGGGGCCACGCTTCCCTTCAGGGAGTTGACACAGCATCGTCACAGCGAGTGGACAAGGGTCAATTCAATAGGCATCATTTGCTGCGGTCATGTTTCAATTATCATAAAAATTAAACATTTATAGCCGGAGCTGAACGATTCGGGTGTGTAGTGAACAGCTTCAGTCGCCAAAAATAAATTCTGTTTCACATCGTATTCGAAACCAGTGACTCTGTCTGGCTATCGATTTCCGCATATACAACTCTCAGTGACCAGTTGTTTGTAGCTATATATGAGTTAGTTTTCATCAAATTTACTTTTTGGCAAAAGATAAAAAAACAAGAACCTTTCAACCCATTGGAGACATGCGCAATGAAGGTATGAGTTGTTTGCTATCTCCTGAATTTTCATTGCTACTTTCCCATGAATCTATTCGTCGAGACGTGCGTCATGATACCATCTCTCCACGTGTACCCATCAACCAGACAGGAAAAGAAAATCAACTCATCACCATCAGCCATCACACCATCTTCACCACAAACATGTTCGATCGGCACATCAGCATTGACACACAACGCAGAGAAGTTTGATGACAAGTCGAACTTTATCGAAGTGTAATCTGCGTGGATTATGATACGGGACGAGGCAGATGCCAAAAATAGGTACATGTTATACATTTTGGTCACGATGTGTGTAATCTTGACAGTAATCCTCTATGGAAGTTCCATTTAACGACAGGATTGTGCAAGTTATGATGCGAAGTAATTATGTCGTAGAGGAGTGTCGTTATGTTCAATAGAGGTAATAAACTATGGAAAAAGAATGTCTATCGGAGATAATGGACACATTCTACCGCGACGTTACAACGTTTTGACGCCTTTTTGGTCAGATTTTTCACTATAACTCGTAAATTTGACCGTAAACCCTCAAATATTTTTGCATATTCGGATTCCTTGTAAAATTATGTAAAAGTATGATCTGTTGAACGGTTAGTTTTCATCGAAAAAGTATGTTAAAAATGGGAATTTGTAGCGTGAACTTACAACGTTTTAACGTCACGCTACTAATTCCCATTTTTAACATACTTTTTTAATGAAAACTAATTGTTCAACAGATTAAACTTATTGGAAATTTTACAGGGAATTCGAATATGCATAAATATTTGAGGGTTTACGGTCGAATTTATGAATTATAGTGAAAAATCTGACCAGAAAGGCGTCAAAACGTTGTAACGTCACGGTAGAATGTATCAATGTACTTTGTCTTGCTGGCATTAATTTGAGGCCAATTTTATTGTTCTCCATTTGAAAGACAACCTTACAGAATAACGATCAATTTTCGGTTTTCAGTGGAACCTTAACCTTCTTCGTGCATTAGCTTGCGTTCACCTCGCTGACCTAGTGCACGTTTAGGGGTCATAATGATCCCAATGCACGACGAGGGTTCACATAATCTACTCTTGGTTTGTTAAGTTAGTTATTGAATACAAAATTCCAAACCAAACAGGAAATCTTTGAAGAATATTGCAAAAAAATAAGTTAGTAAGCTGTCATATATCTCTTAAGAATAAAAGTATAAATAAACATTATTACTTGAATAGTTTTGCTAAAAATTTATACAAAGATTTTTAGAATGAGAACTCTCAATGATTGAGATCACTTGAAAAATTTTCAATTTTTTTTCCTAGATTCTCCTTGGTCTCCATAAACAAATATGAACAATCGAATGGTGAAATATCGCAAACAAAAATGATCAAGGGTTCGGCATAAATACTTGTGTCGTTGTTTATCTGTTATAAATATGAAACGTTTTCGTAGCGGCTTCTAGCGCTTTTAGGGACAAAATAAAATAATAGGGTCTTGATGTTGCCAAGACTGAGAAGCCACTACCTTCTTTAAACTGGAATACTATTTGCAAAGAACAGAAATAACTATTTTGGCCATTGTTTTTCCACTACCAGCACGGCAAACGTAAAATAAATCAGATTAATAACACCGTTCAACAATTAACTTTTAGTCTGTCTCAAGAGCAAACTTATGTGTTTCTGATAGATTTTGGGCCACTGAATCCGAATCCGGGCTCAGATTTGCTCCATCACGTTACAATTTTGAGCTATACCTCAATTTATAGGGCAAAATATGCGATTTTCGGCTTTTTTGAACGCAAGCCATTAAGCATGGAAATATTTTTTTAGGCAATCAAAAGGTTAATTGGTCAATAAACATCCAAATTAACGACTCACTCAAAATATTTCGTTTTACTAAATCGTATTTGATAGTTTTAAGCGATTTATGTTAGGTACGATATTCCCCATACAAGTCACCCTCTAAAAGTTGCATGCAAGTTTTCATACTAACATAAAATGCTTAAATCTATCAAATTTGATTAGGCAAAACGAAATATTTTGCATGAGTCGATAATTTAGATGTTAATTGACCAATTAACCTTTTGTTTGCTTAAAAAAAATATTTCCATGCTTAATGGCTTGCAGTCAAAAAAGCCCAAAATCGCATATTTTGCCCTACAAATTGAGATATAGCTCAAAATTGTGACGTGTTAGAGCAAATCTGAGCCCGGATTCGGATTCAGCGGCCCAAAATCCTTCGGAGACACATAAGTTTGCTCTTGAGACAAAAATAAAATGTTGCGCTGTGTTTTGGGCCGCTGAATCCGAATCCGGGCTCAGATTTGCTCCAGCATGTTGCAATTTTGAGCTATACCTCAATTTATGAGGCAAAATATGCGATTTTGGACTTTTTTAATTGCAATTAGGCCGGAACAAATCTCATTTTCTTCTTTTGTCACAATACTCGATGACTCGTCAAGGGGGAGGACGATAAATAATAAATGTATTTTATGAAAAATACCCAAACAATTCGACAAAATCTATAAACTCATCGGATTTGTTAAGAAATTATCTGAGAATCTCTAATTTCACCTTAAAAATTTTAAATTTCTTGAATAATTTATTGGTGTCCCCCCTCAAAATGTAGAACTTTGACCAAAATTTTCCGAGGGGGCGGTGACAAAAGAGAAAATCGAAATTTGTGTCAGCCTTAAGCATGGAAATATTTTTTTAGGCAATCAAAAGATAAATTGTTTAAATAACATCTTAATTAACGACTCATGCAAAATATTTCGTTTTACCAAATCAAATTTGATAGATTTAAGAATTTTATGTTAGTATGTAAACTTGCATGCAACTTTTAGAAAATGACTTGTATGGGAAATATCGTACCTAACATAAATCACTTAAAACCACCATCGAAAAAGTCCTCAAATACCCTTTGAAACGCCCCTAAAAGCCCCCCTGAAACATCCCTGAACCCCCGGAAACTCCCTAAAACGCCTCTGAACTTTCCCTGAAACGCCCTGTAATCCCTTGAAACGCCCCTGAGACATGCACGATATTCTTTTTACTTACAGATATTCCACTAACAAGCCCAGGTTCATCATCTTTTCATATCTACCGTGACTTGACTTTTTAACGCAGACCGCGTAAACACAAACTTCAGTGTATAGAATAATTCGCCAATAGGCTAATCCAGATGACCCCCAATTATAGAGGCGCTTGGTGAGATAAGGAGAAAATCGTTTGTTTACATAAAAAAGTCAATTTTTGTCGTCAAATTTTACTCATTTTTTGCTCTAGAAGTTGCTATTTTCCATTTGCAATGGCTTCCATTATCATCATTCTTGATGCCCACGCCGACAGACATAGGATTGGCCAGCTAACAAAAAATCCGGAAGATCGCCCGCCGGAGGCATAGCAAGAGCTCCTCAAATTTATCACATAAAATGTTCGTAAGTACGTACCGGATCTAAGCGCATCTAAAAGAGAACCAAATTTTCTTTTCAAAAAGTGCTCGTTTGTTTCTCTACGATGCGGAATTCAATATGAAAAGTGAAAAAAGTGCACTTTGCCTATGCTGCGCCATGGCAAATTTTGGCGGAGTCACGTTTTTCAAAGGGTTCTCATTCCTGCCACCAGAGATGCAGAGGGATCATTAGCTTCCGTTGGATTCACCTATTGTTAGTACAGTTAGTACAGCTAGTATTGAATTTTTTGTTTTCATTTGTTTTTCCGTGCATAATTTCACTGTAGTTGGCAAATATTTAGAAACCGTCCAGAATCACTCGATTCTTATACTTCCCAATTGACATTGAATTCCCTTAATTTTTTTTTTTTTTTTAATATTGAACGCTTCCTTAAGCTAGCTAATCCAAGTGTTAAACTATTCTCGCTAATTTTTGGACGGTTCAAGCTTTGTTTGTGATTGATGACGTGTATTACTCGACATAAACCTACCATTGAATTGTTTTTATTCTGACCACCAAACCCGAAACAGACCCAACAGTTATCCGATGTAGGTCCAACAGTGGTTAAATTTGACCCGACATCCGATAAGTTTTCAGTCTAGTGGAATTTTTCCGGATTTTTATGTTTTGTGCCCAGCTAGTCATTTCAGTGACCATCAATTCAAATGACAAAGAATTGCTTCTCATGCGAGATCTGACTGAGTTGACTGAAATGACATGAATAGTTGCAGGAATGTGTGATGAGCTGTACTTTCAGGCAGGTTTGGAAGTCACCACTTGTGCTTACCCGACTAAGGATTTCCATGTTGCTTTGCAGGCAGCACTAACTGCCGTTTGTCGAGGCAGACTTTATGATGTTTAGTATATTTTCTGCAAAGCAACATGGAAATTCCATAAAAAGGAAGATCGATTATTATCTTTTGGAGATTGTCAATCGTTCTTCCATCTCAGGTAGTTTATAGTTTAGATTTTAAGTGATATCGAAAATGAAAGGCAGTTGAAGTGAGAACCCCGAAGAGCTCGGTCATCCTTACTTCATATCACCTTCCCCATAGCCGTCTGGCATCCTCTGGATGCTGGACGGCTAGAATTGTACAAATTTCTGAAAATATTTGTTAGATGATGTTCACATGCATGAAATGAATTTTTGCAAGACTGTTCAAACAAATTCAGGGGGATTTCAAGGATGTTTCAGACAATGTTGAGAAGGGTTTCAACCTGTTTCAGCGTTTCAGGGTTTATTAGGGATAAATCTTCTAGAACATCCCTGAAACAACCTAAAACTCTCGGGAACACATCTGAACCCCCTTGATATCTCGTTGAAGCCCCCTGAAACAGCTCTGCTCACCCCCACCACCAAAAACCCTTAGAACTCTCCTAAAACCCTCCAAAACGCCCTGGAACGCTTTTGAAAACCATGGGCCCCGCTTAACACCCTGGAACACCACTGGAACGCCTCTGAAACCCCTTGAAAACCCCTAAATTGCTCCTGAAGCCCCTATAATACCACTGGAACGCTCTGAAATACACCTGGCCTCCATTAACCCTCTGAATCTTACTGGAACACTTTTAGAATAACCCTGGTACGCCCCTGAAACCCCTCGTGCATTTCTATTAGGTAAGGTGAAAAAAAATCTGTTTATGTTATGTCAGTGCTCAACAATTGGATCATGTATAATGAAAGTGTGATAAAAACCTATTTTTTAAATTGTATAACAACGAAAATGTAATCATAAACAATGTTGTGAAAGTATAATGGACATTAGGTTGTCCCAAAATTGCACGTAGTCAAAAAGTTTGGGGGGCTCACTCTGCAAATGATAGCTAAGGGTGTTAGAAACAAACTTTTGTATGACGGCAACTTTCAGAAATGACGTTTAGAGGTCGCCCCGGCGAGATTTTTGAAAAATGGCCATTTTTCGTAATAAATTTCATACAAATATTTTTTTACCGTATAAAAATTGGCAATACCCACTATTTTTATATTTTTTACAGCTTGATATGGATCCAAACTTCTTGGGAAAAATAATTAACGACATGTTTTGCAGGTAACTTTTTGATACTGATTTTTTGAAGTTACTAAAATTTGTCATTTTTTGAGATACTGCGCATTTTACCCATCATAAAAAGTATCTGAACCTAATGTTAATTTAAAACAATTTCCATAAAAAGATAGGAAATTTTATGAGGAAAAACTTTGCCGAAGACAGCATTGCGTTTTTTCTATCCGTTTTAGAGTTATTCACAATTTACTATTTGGTGAAATTTGAATTTTTAGATATTTTTCTAAAAATTTCACATAAGAGCTTCTTAAAAACACATACAAAGTAAAAAATCACGTATGCTCAAGAAGGTTTTGGTGGCATCGTTTATTGAATTTTTGTTTCCGTTGACAAATCCATTTTCTTTGATATAGAAAGGTACCTACTAGCGAGAAACTTTATCATTAGGTACCATTTTGAGATGCCTCAGTAGGCCATGGCATTTTTGACGGTGATGTACTGACAATGGGTTATACGAGCATAATACACAATCAAACGCACGGCACATTTTCTATATCATTTAGAAGGTGATACATTCCGCAAAACATGCCGATTTTGGTTTTCAATGATGTTGTTCAAATCGTTCATAGACATGAATAAAACGATCTAGTAGTCCCTATCATTTTGATCAACATATAGGTTGATAAAAATGACGTCACTTGTTTACGTCCAAAACTGTTGTTTACCAATAATAGCCTTCCTTGTCCTATTATATGCCGCGTGTGTGTTATGGTAATCAAATTGTTCTAACCTTGGATAACATTACGTTAACTCGCTGGTTCATCTCATCCCACCCGTTTCAATTTGACTCGGTGTATCTTACTTTCGATGTTGATAAGATAGTTCAAGTCAGTAAATGTAAAAAAAGACATGCTCTGCTTTTTATAATGTCTTGAATTGGAACTTAGTATCTAAAAATTGGTAATCTTACGTAAGATATTCGTAATCGCGATTCGTTATCGCCTTTATTCACTTTGCCGCTGTTTCACTGGTCCAGGACTCATACGTCTTCGTATAGAAAAATAATTGAGAATATCGGCAAGAAAGTAAGATAAACGCGAAAATATGGCTCAACATTTTGTGGAGAATATCTTTAAAAAATCAATAGTACTGAGCTTGTCAAGTCAAGAGAGCTAGCTTTTTAAGAAATCTTTGCTATATAATTTCTATATGAAGGGATTGAATAACAAAAAATAAAAACCAAATAATGATGTCACCATAATTCCATAACACAATCAAGACAAAAACTTGTTGAGCATACGTGATTTTTTACTTTGTATATGTTTTTGAGGAGATCTTATGTGACATTTTTAGAAAAATACCTAAAAATTCAAATTTCACCAAATAGTAAATCGTGAATAACTCTAAAACGGATAAAAAAAACGCAATGCTGTCTTCGGCAAAGTTTTTCCTCATAAAATTTCCTATCTTTTTATGGAAATTGTTTTAAATTAACATTAGGTTCAGATATATTTTATGATGGGTAAAATGCGCAGTATCTCAAAAAATGACTAATTTTAGTAACTTCAAAAAATCAGTATCAAAAAGTTACCTGCAAAACATGTCGTTCATTATTTTTCCCAAGAAGTTTGGATCCATATCAAGCTGTAAAAAATATAATAATAGTGGGTATTGCCAATTTTTGTACGGTAAAAAATATTTGTATGAAATTTATTACGAAAAATGACCATTTTTCAAAAATCTCGCCGGGGCGACCTCTAAACGTCATTTCTGAAAGTTGCCGTCATACAAAAGTTTGTTTCTAACACCCTTAGCTATCATTTGCAGGGTGAGCCCCCAAGCTTTTCGACCATGTCCAATTTTGGGACAACCTAATGGACATCCTTCGAATTCTTGTAACTATGGTGTGACTTGAATAGTTCAAGCAATGTTCAAGCAGTTTTTTAACGGAAATTATTTCTAATTTGTTTGAATCAAATCATTATCTTACAACACTTATTCAAAAATTAACTATATCCACGAAAGAACGATAAGCAAATAAAACCAAAAATGAAGTCACCTGAAGGCACTGTACCATCATCGAAATCCACTTACCGAATCGAAATCGACAAAGCGCAATGAACCATTACGTGCGGCACTCTTGATGTTCGGCACCGCGCACCGGACAAGAAAGTACCTCTTTACCAATTCTGCACCTACACCTTCCAATAAAGAAACCGTCGGAGGGAAGGCAAAAGCCGAAGGAATCAAGAGTGACGACGGCACAAAGGACATCGCGGTGACAGCTCCGCAGAAAGAAACCGATTCATTCAACAAGGTAGCTCTTCTAACCAACCAATGAACCTACCGGTGGATATGGTACCGAAATTCTACGAGAACGGGGGAGAGTGGTACGAACTGATACATACTTATTCAGGACCGTTTCTATAATAGCTATCCCATGCACCAATCAACTAGTTTCGACGAATGGAGATGCGTGTTCCTTTCCTGTTGAAAATGGTTCATTTCGGTCCAGGCATGTAATAGTTATTTATGAAACGAGTTGCAAAAAGTTGTTTTTATTTCAGCACGAGTCGTACACATTTATCCAACGAGACTTACCGAGTGGAATAAATACGAAGAGTGCTGAAAAAATCGAGTTTTGCAACGAATTGCATACAACATTGTATGCAATGATTTTATCATACTGCACTAATTTCGGTTGCATAATGTTCATAATGCAACTCAAATGAGTTGCATTATGAACATTATGAAACTATTTTTCATTATGCAACTCATTTCAGTTGCATAATGAACCATTGCGGAAAAGTATGTCATTATGATCAGGTATCAGTAGGTCGGCTCCAGAGGCACGTTCTCCTCCATTTGGGAAATTTGTGCCATTATGATACCGAAATGAGTTACATAAAATATGAATTAAGATATTAAATTGTATAGATATTTGTCGCACTTCGAAGGTCATCAAAATGTGAATTAAAATTCTGGGAATGTTCAACATAGCATTTTGAACCAGTTTCCTCAAGGAGTCACCATCAAAGTATGCACTGGGCGTATCAAGGGATGAACAGCCGCTTTGGTCAGTCCCAATCTAATCCCTGATCTGCCTCTGACCGATACACGGGCAATTGATGATGTCGCAACGCATCGGCGGTAGTCGGCTTCGGCGGCAGCAGCTCGGCACCCGTTTGCGTGAAAAGATGAATTGGGGTTAGCCGGCGCAAATAAAAGGGCCAGGAGGGAATTGTTCCTTTTTGACTGACGACGATATGGTGAATAGATGATGATGATGCTGCTCTGCTATTGCTGCAGTAAGCCAGGGGTGCAGTGTGGTGTGGCTTTTCCACGCTTGCCTTTCGGTCTCGACCTTTCAGCGTTTTCAGTTGTCATCCCGACGAGGACGGTTGTCGCCCGTGTTTATTGTGTTTGCATAATCATATACATAATATATTATGTTTTAATAGTGTTTCTTTTTTCCTTGCATCAGCGTTGTCATCGGTCTGTTTTGTTTGCTTTTAGTGAATGCTGTTTTCCTTTTTTCCCTCTGTCTCTTCTGGGTCGTTGTCCCCTCTCGGAAAAACATGTGATGAATCGTTGATTTCGGCAGTCGATTAAAAGGATATTTAAATTACTTTTTCCTACGGTGGCTTTTGTACACGCGATGGACTTCTGGGAGCGAGACCAAATTGATTTGAATAAAACATGCGTCCTTTGTACTTTGCGCAAGTGGACATTTGGGAAAGTGGGACACTCATCCACCGTGAAGCCATTGTCGTGAACAAGTGGAAATGCATCCCGGTAATTGAAATTTGCATATTTCTAGCTGAGCTAGAGTCCTTGATTATTTCAGTAGAACATCTATAGGAGATTGGTTTCAAAACACCGCTAAATTTACCCCCTTCAACGAAAGAAAAACATTTTCTTAACAGAGCGCTGATCCCTTCCAATAGATGTGAGCAAATAATTGCCCTTACAACTTTTCTGAAGGGCTGTTATGCTTTCTTTTCGCATTTTTTCTGCCTGTATATGGTTCACCCGAAACGGTCCGGAATGAAGACGGGGATTAGTTGTTTGGTTTTCCGATTACATTCATGTTTGTCATATAATCATTATTTGTGTAATCGATGAGAAACGGAAGGAGGTGCGATAGATGAATGGCTTTTTGAGTTCTTTTCATGTGAATTCAGGAGGCGAGGAAGTTGAATGCGTACTTCATCGTTTATTGTCTGTGTCTTTTCATCTCTTCCGGTTGTTTTTGTTATCTAGGTTGATCACAAATGCACAGAAGGCATAATCAGATTTCAGAGTGTGGGTCGTTGCGATTGAAATTTGCCTGGAATTTTGCCTAGACTAAAATGAGATCCAAAATTCATTGCAAAAGGGCGTAATTGCCTTTGCAAACAACACCTTCTACCACCACCATCGACTAAGGTTGGCGGAAGAAGTGTGGCAGTGTAATGGAGTTGGAGGCATGACTGCGGTCGTAGTATCTGCCCAGGATGTACGTGAAACTACCCGGTATACCCGGGTTGCACTGGGACCCGATTTCACCATTGGCGTATCTAGGATTTTTTCCTAGGGGGTGCCTGGGGGGTGCCAGTTTCAGTGGCTTCAGATAGTTTTGCTTTTTTTTTGTAAAAAGAAATACCGATCCACCCTCAATTTCTTAGTACAATGATATACTGCGTCGCAGGAAAAACTAGCCCAAAAATTTAAACGCGCTATAATTTAAAGAACAGTTTTTTTAATACGATCCGTTGTACTGACTTAACACTCTTCCCGCCATGTGAGGTTTGAGAACTTGAGAACTTAATTACGCATAATACATGGAATTCGTATTTTCAGTTTGAACTTTACAATCATTAGAACTCCTTTGTTTTGCGGATTGAATACATTGATTAAGAATACATTTTCAGGGTAATTATTAGAAGTGAAAATCTCTTAAACTATAAAATATCAACAAATTTGCGTGGAACTTGTATTCATCGTGACATCCTCTTTGTTTATTGCATGATAACAACCCTTATAAAACAGTTTTCAAGAACAATTTTCCTCCCCTGTTGTGGAAATTAAGCCACTGTGTCCAATAAGCTAAACTTTTGTGGTATTATAAGAGTTATTAATACTATAAACTGCAAAATCAGGATACATATTTGCATTTTTGGTTTGACCACAACATTCGATTTTTCTCTTCGGGAGTCTAATTCTATGCTATAATATAATACAAGAAATTTGTGCTTTCGGCAAAACATTGTTTCTGTAATTCCCGGCAATTTATTTGGAAATTGTTTTGGAAATTTATTTTAATTAGGACTTCTTTCAGAAATCTTTCAATAATTCCTTTGAATTTGGCAAATTTCTTCGGTAATTTCTTTAGGAATTTATTTGGTAATACGTCTGGATTTTGATACTAAACACCTTTTACGCATCCTTTGAAAATTTCATCAGAAATTACAATGGAAATTCCTTCAGCAATTCCACTAGGAGTTAATTTGGCTTTTTTTATTTCATTGGCAAATCTTTTGAAATGTTTTCTCGGGAGTTCCTTCGCCAATATTTTAGTAGTCTTTTAAGTGATGTTTTGTTAATGTCAGCAATTCTATGATTATTTGCTTTTTAAAATTCTCCAATTACTCTTAGGCAATTTCCTTGGGAATTCTTTTAGTGAAGCCTTTGATAATTCATTCGACATTGACTCTGGGAAATTCCTCATTTTTTTTTGGAAATGTCTTCGGCAAGTTATTCTATTTTTTTCGGATTTTCGTCGATTTTTTGGATTTTCATTATCTATGCTATAAGGTATTTCTTCACCAATTCCTTCGGAAACTCCTTCGGAAGTTCTTTTATAAATCTCTTCCATAATTTAGACAATTTCTTCTAGATTTCTTCAGTAATTATGTAAGGAATTTCCGCAGCAGATGATTTCGGAACACCTTCGGCATTTCCGATGTTACTTGCATTGAACATTTATTTGGGAATTGTATCAGCAAATCCTTGAAACTTCTATTATTACTTTAGGGACTTCTTCGGTATTTCCTTTGGAAATTAATTGGGCAATTTTCTTAGAGATTTCCTTCTAGAATTTCTTTGAAAAAAATCTCTGGTGATTCTTTAAAAATTTTGTTACTGCAATTACTTTTGGGATTCTTTCTAAATTTTTTTCAGAAATTCCTTTGATTATTTCGGAAAATTCCTTGAGAATTTCTTCGAATTTTTTTTGTTAAATTTGATAAAAAAAAACAATCATGCCTAAGGAACCCTTAAAGAAACATCCATACTGCGGTTTAGCAAATACTAAGCCGTGTGTTCTCGAATCCCAACAGAACGCTTTTTTCACAAACTCATCTCTCATTTTGTCATTTAGCATCATTCTGTGCCTTCTAATTAGTTACAAGTTTTTCCCGTACATTCCTATAGAGTTCACTAGAGATTTCTCTAGTAATACCTCCTAGGATTTCTCTGGAAATTCTAACTATTACCGAAATTTGTTTAGGGATTCCTCTAGAGATTTCTATTGGGATTCCTTCAGCTAGAATTCCTTGAAGAAGGTCAAGAGGAGTTCCATGTGTAATACCATGATTAATTTCTAGATTAATTTATTTAGTTAACATCAAACTCATAATAATACTGATGCTAATTTCTAGAGTAACTCTTGAATTTCTGGATGAGTTTTTAGAAAAATTCGAAAGCATTTATGGAAGTATCCTATGAAAACTACCTAGAAGAATCCCGGCAAGAATTCCAGGTGAAATTTTTAGAGGGATTCCTGCAGGTGACACAGTAAAAATTTCTGAAGGAGATCTAGGAGGCATTCCTGAAAGATTAGAAGCAGCAGGAATCTCTTATGGAATCCTAGGAGGCGTTCCTGGTTGAAAGTTATGAGGAGTTCCTGGAGAAGTCCAACAAAAAATATTTAAGTAAAAAGAAAATCGCGTTAAGTGCTGTTCCTTTGAATTCCACTAAGAATTTGCATCCTTTGACAGATACGTATTTCAACCTCAACTGTAAGGTCGTCTTCAGTGTCTTGTACTTGACTTGACTCGACGAGAAATATTTGGAGAAATCCCTAAAAAAATATTAGGATTTCCAGGAAGACACACCGAAGGTATTTCTGCAAGACTCCTAAAAGATCCCGGCAATGACTGGAGGAGTCCTAGGAGGAATTGCTGGAAGAACCACAGCAGGAATAGCTTGAGAAATACAGCTGAAATTCCTGGATGAAGTTCCTGTAGGAATCCCATGGGAAATTTATGAGAGAATCCATGGACTAAATATCTTGGATAAAAATTCTTGGAGGAAACACCGGAGAGTTTCTGAAGAAATCTTAGGAAATATCTTAGGAGGTATTCTTACACTCAGCAAAGTAAACTACCGAAATTCATCAAAATACCTTATGAAATTTGGCCATAACTGTAAAGTATGGATGCCATTAGAATACCTTATGAAAATTGAACATGCTTATTATGACCAGAGTTGATGTACACGCGTTGTAGTCCCATGTACGGGAGCCACATTGCAAGCAAGCTCCCAGGAGCACAGTACATTTTGAGACTGAAAGTTGTGTGCCTCATTTTTCTCAAGATGTGTCTCATGAGCTTCGTCTCATGCGCTGATTAAATTAGAAAATTTCACGACAAAAACTTCCTAAACGAATGAGAATTGAAACCTTAACCTTTGCATTGAGAGTCCCTAGTCGTATCGCATAGACCAACCAGACACTTGCGTTGTGTACGGAAAAAAGTTGTTGAGGTTCTTCGTTACCAAGAAGTTGTTTTTCACCTTAGATACCAACAGCTCACGCAGCGCATGAGACGAGCTCCCCGTGAGCTATGTGCCTTGCTCGCACCCACCAGATTTTCGTGTGCCTCTTAGTAGCGCAGCACACTGCGATTTTGAAGAGCTGGGAGACAATTTGGTGGGAGGCTCGCTGTCACATTTATGTACACATGAGCAATGGGAAACTCTGATTATGACCCAACTACATAAGATAAACTTATGAAAAGAGCAGAAAAATCACAAAATGATGCAGACTGGAATCGATCCATGAACGTCGAGATCACAGAGCTTGTGCCCAACCCACGCGGGTATCGATGCTTGAGAATATCGTGTTGCTAAATGTGTATAAAAGCCAAACTGTGAGTCGATTCTGCGTCATAAACCGACCTTATGAAAATCGTTCTAGCCGTTATGAATTGTTTAAAGGCCATTTCATAAGTTAGACCTTATGATAATCTTAGGTTTATTTGCCTGAGTGTAGAAGGGTACGGGGATGTATCGCTGTAAAACCCTCAGCTGAAATCATAGAAGGGATTGCTGGAGAAAACTGTACAGGAATTTCTAGAGAAACCCCATCAGGAATGCCGGGGGGAATCCATTAAAAATCCTAGGAATACCTAGAGAAGTCCCTGCAAGAACCAAGTATTCTTAAAGCATCTATAGAGAAGGCTTTGAAGGGATCGCAGGAGGATTTTCTGAAAGAATCTCAGGAAGAATTTCGGCCATAATACTAGGATAAATTCGTATAGGAATCACTAGGAGAATTTCTGGACGTATCATAGTAAGAATTTCTGGAGGAATTGCTGGAAGAATCACAGGAGGAGTTGTTTGAGGTATTCTTGGAGACAGGCCAAAAAGAGTTTGCAGGAATTCCATGAGGATTTTCTGGAGGAATCTTTGGATGAAATCTCTGTAGGTATTTCTGGTTGAGTCCTTGGAGAAATCCCTGGTGGAGCAACCAAAGGAATTTCTGCAAAAAAAAACAGGAATATTGCCTGGAAAGGTCTCAGCAAAAAGCTAGGAGAAAGCTCTAGAAGAATCCGTAGCATAATTTCTGAAGTACTACAGTTAGAATGGAGGAAGAATAGCTGAAAGAACTGCATGAATTGCTTGAGCAGTCACAGCTGGAATATCTGGAGGAATTCCTAGAACTCCGAGAGCTATCATAGAAATAATTTCTAGAGAAACCCTAGAACCAGCAATGCCAGGGGTATCTTAAGAGAAGTTCCTCCAACAAATTCCTGGAGGAATACCTATAGTTCTTCTTGAAAGAATCAGTAGAAGTATACTAAATGAATCCCTGATAGAATCGTAGGAGGAATTTCTGAAGGAATCTCAAGAAGATTTCCCGAATGTATTTCCGCATGTAAGTATGCAAGGAGATATCTGTAGAAGTATTTCTGAAGGAGTCCTAATGAGAATTGCTTGAAGAATTCCAGCTTTAATTCATCGAAGAAGGCCAATAGAAGTTCTTGGGAAAATCCCCTGTGGAATTTCTGGAAGAACCTCTGTAGAAAGTACTGGATATATCCTTGAAGAAATGTATGGAAGAATCAATAAAGGGAATTAATAAAAAAAAATCTCAGGTAGAATTTCGGAAACTTTGCTAGTACATAGAATCCCAGAAGGTACCACAGTGCTAATTTTTAGAGGAGAAGAGAAATTGCTGGAAGAATCGCAGCAGGAGTTGCTTGAGAAATCCTAGCCACAATTCCCGGATGAAGGCCAATATAAGCGCCTGGAGGAATTCCATGAGAAATTTCTGGAAGAATCTCTGAATGAAATCTCTGAAGAAATTCCTGGAAGAATCACCGGAGGAACTTCTGAAAGGATCCCACGAAGATTGCTTGAATAATTCCAGCAGAAATTCCTGAAGAAATCCTAGCAGAATTTGCTGGATCAATCTCTGCAGAAATTTCTAGTATGAACAACCCCATCAGGACTGCCTGGAGTATCCTACAGGAAGTTTATTGAAGAAATATCGGGAGGAACCCATAAAGGAAGCCTAGAGAAATCACTGTTCGAATAGATAGAGGTATTTCTGGAGGAATCTATGGGGAAGTATGTTGATTGTTCTTACCAATATCCAAAACGCCAAAACGTACAACAGTTATATAAGTAATACCGGGTGTGCTTAAGTTTTGTTCAATGTGCCATTAATAAATATTGGAATTATTGTGTAAAGTTTGAAATTTTAGGTGACTGTCAAGGTGAAATTCTAGGGGGTGCCAAATTTGTTCTAGGAGGTGGCAGGCACCCTTGGAACCCCCCCTAGCTACGCCAATGGATTTCACACAATTTCTGGTATAAAAAACTCACGACAATCCACAGCTGGATGGCGGAATGTTTCAAAATGGTGCTTGAAAATCCCTCGCAGTTACCAGAGTTCATTACCCGGGGCATCCCTTATCATCTGTCGAAGAACCAAATCACAGCTGATCTTGCAAAGTACAGACCAATAACGTGCCTTTCGAGTCTATAACAGGGGCTGTCATAGGTAATAAAGAAGGGCACAAAACCACTGCGATGTTAACAACGTGATGACTGAAGATCAAAAAGGGTGTCGCAAGAAAACACGCAAGGCTGCAAAGAGCAGGTCATCATAGAGACAATCATTGTGGGTCAAGTCACCGAAAAGTAGAGGGACCTGAGCATAGCGTACATCACCTACAAAAAAAGCGTACGGCTCAGTACCGCACTTCCCAAGTAACATCTCAAGGAATTTCTCTGGGAATTAATCCGGGAATTACTCCGAAGATTCCTTCAGGAATTACTCCGAGGATTCCTTCAGGAATTCCTTCGGGAATTCCTCGGGGAATTTCCTCGGATATTCTCCGGGGAATTCCCTCGGAAATTCTTCCGGGAATCGCTCCAGGAATTTTTCTGGGGGTTCATCAAGGAATTTCTCCGGATGTTGTAGCGGTCAGGAGATTTTGTGTATATTTTGTAAATAAGTCTTTAAATTTTTGAAATAAGGTGGATTGTAAGGAAATGTGATCTATCTCGGATAACTTGTATTTGTAAATATCCCTTAGTTTAGGCAAACGAAAAAGGCATCCATGAACAAACGCTTCCCGAGGTCGAGGCCATTCGTTTTCTGGATAAGGTGGGAAAGGGAAAGCAGCACGACTATCGGTCAAGTTATCCGCATAGCGGTGTAGTCACGATTGAACACGAAGTGTTTCGGGAAATGACGTACTTCCGGGTACGTCCGAGATTCACTTTCCCTTATCTGAGGCTTCTTAGACTCGATCATTTCGTCCGTGATAACGCAAAGAGTTGGAAGTGTCCGCGTTTGTGAGTTAGTCTTTCGTGTACCAAAAGTAGGTTTAAGTGATGTTAAATGTAGTTAAACAGTTAAATCTGTGTGTTTCGTTCCATAGTAGGTCAGGAAAAGTGTGCGTAAGAACTGTGTGCGATTGAGAACAATTAGAAAGCTCAAGATAAGGTATGAAACCGTGCTCTGAATGTGCTCGTTGTGCCAGTGCTCAAGTTCTTTGTCCCGCTAGCTCGGGCTTCAATCTTCAATCCGCAGATCTTCGCGCCAAGCGCGATCACTTTCTTCCCAACGGACGATAGATACCCGGCAACCGCCAATCAGCCGGACGCGGACGGATTCGTCAACACATCGGTCCGAGAAGGCCCGGGGACCTTCAGGTGGACGAAGTCCATGAGCTGGTTCGCCAATTGATCAGCAGGGCTTCATCAACTACCCAGAAACCACCATTGTGAAGACCACGTCAATCGCCATCGCGATCACGTGGAGACGAGCCGATCAACGACCAACGACCGCCATCAATCAGCCAAGTCGCTGGTGAGTCAACGACCTGGCCTGCAGGTCATCGACTGCGAAGGTTCGTAAGCAGAACAGATCGGTGAGTCAACCTTTCCTTTTTTTTTCGAGAAGTGCGGCGTCCGCTGAGGGCGCCGCGGATGACCTTTTTTGCCAGTCAAAGACTGAGTATGAAGTGCTGAAAAGCCAACAAAGCGTTTTTGGAGATCGGAATTCCTTCCGTCAGCGTCTTGTGGGACCAACGTCTTGGCCCCGTGAAAATGCGTACGTGAGCCGTCTTCGCCACCACTGCAGGGAAGCTTCGTCACCAGGAGCGCAGACAAATACGGAGCTGAGCTTCCATCAAGTGACGTCATGTAGAGCGTAGAGCACTGAGCACAGGTTAGGAGATAGGGAGTGGCTAGAAAACCGCACACATGCTAGGAAGTAGAAGGGAGTAGAACGAACACAAACACTATGAGATAATTTCAATTCGATCGAAACAAATAAACATGTATGTTACCCTAGTAATTAAGCCCATATAAATCGTTTCGTTTCGTTAAAGCCCCAAATAAATATGTGTCCTGAGTTTCTTTCCTAGAGATTTGATTGTTTAATTGTATTTTAACATCACTGCGCGGTTTGTTGTAGCTTCGTTTCCCGTCCTCCACATGTCGAGTTTGATTGGGTTGTCTTATGAGTGTCTTCCAGCTCAGTGAGGGATCTGGTGGCGAGACGAGAGAGTCTGCCCGTGATGAGAACTTCTCTTGAGTGAGATCGTAGGGGTTCAGGTGAGATCTCTCACCGCTTCTCTGAGTGTCGTCGTGATTGTGCTGTTATGTTGTGGTAATAGGGATTTCCCGTTTGGCCGTTTTAGATCGTAGCCAGCTGGATCGATCCATAAATCCTTTCCAGGAAATTAAATGGACTCGCCCTTTGGGAGTCTCATCCGGGCAATTTAAAATTGGGCTCGTGGTCTCCTTTCGAGGAGTGGCGCATAAGCCACGTGTTTTATGCTGGATCGCCCAGCAGCGGCTACAATGTTCCTTCAGAAATTTCTCTGAAAATTCCTCCAGGATTTTCGGAAATTTCTCTGGATCTTTCTTCAGAAATTTCCCTGAAAATGCCTCCGGGAATTCCTCGGGAGTTCGCCAGAGGAATCTCCGGATGAATTTCTAGGGGAATCTTCGAACGAATTCGAGGAGGAATATCCCAGGAGGAATTGCTACAGGAATCTCCGGAAGAATTCCTGGAGGAATCTTAAGAGAAATACCCGGAACAATTTCTAGATTAATCTCCGGAGATTCCTGGAGGAATTCCCGGAGAAATTCCTGGAGGCAAAGGGTTTCTTGAGGAGTCCAAGGAGAAAATGCTGTAGGATTCCCCGGAGGAATTTCTTGGGGGTTCTTGGGAGGAATCCCCGGAGGAATTCCTGGAGGAAGCTCCGGAGGAATCCTCGGAGGAACTCCTGGAGGAATCCCCGAAGGTACTCCAGAAGGAATCCCCGGAGGAACTCCTGGGGCAATCCTGGAAGGAATTCCTTCCGAAATAATGGAAGGAATTCCTAGAGAAATCCCAGAACGTATCCCTAAAGGATTCGCAGTAAGAATTCATGTAAGAATACCAGAACGATTTCCCAAATATATCTAAAAGAACTTCTGGGTGAATTCACGAACAATTGAAATTTCAGGAATTTTAGTAGGAATTCCTTGCATCCCAGAAAAAAGTCCTGAACTTGCTCCTGAACAGATCTTTGAAAGAACACCTTGAGGAATCCTAAACAACCCCGGCCATTACTCCAGAAGAAATTCTTGGAGAAATCCAAAAAGTAGTTCCAGAATCAATCTCCTAAGTTCCTGGGTGATTCTCGAAGGAGTTTCTGATGGAATCCTAAAATTTCCGGGGGAATCACTGAAATAATTCTTGGTAAAATCGTAGAAGGAAATCAAAGAATTTCTGGAGCAATTCTCTTGATAGTTTCGAATGCATAAATCCATAATCACCTACAAAACTGTCTTAAATCTTCCATTCAACTTTTGTTTTGTATCCGGAATCCCCGCGGTAGATTACTTTTCTAGTTTTTTGAGGGTCCAACCATCCAACCCTCCGAATGTTTTAAAAATGTCCAAATAATTGAGATCTCAGATTTCATTGTGGTTGGCGAGCTGTCCGGCTGTTCCGTAGTATCCAAGCCGAAAAAATGCTCCAGAATTATCCGTTTATCCGATCCGATCCTGCTACAGCACTAGGCTTCGCGACTCCGAATCACAGAAACGACTGGTACGACGGCGAATGTGAACAGTTGAAAAACGAGAAGAATGCAGCAAGGGGGAGAATGCTGCAACACCGTACGAGAGCAAATGAGGCACGTTACAGACAGGCACGGAACAGGCAGAACTCAGTCTTCCAGATGAAGAAGCGCCAGCAAGAAGAACGCGAAGCGATGGAAGAGCTGTACCGCGCTAAGGACACACGAAAGTTTTACGAGAAGCTGAACCGCTCGCGCAGAGACTTTGTTCCACAAGCCGACATGTGCCGAGATAATCACGGGAATATTCTCACGAGCGAGCGTGAGGTGGTCGAAAGGTGGCGGCAGCATTACGATGAGCACCTCAATGGCGACGTTGCAAGTACCGAAGGTGACGTGGTAACAGATGTAGGAGTATGTGCACAGGACGAAGGACTTCCGGCTCCTGACCTCCAAGAGATTTAGGAGGCGATTGGCCGATTGAAAAACAACAAAGCCGCTGGGGCAGATCAACTACCAAGCGAGCTTCTAAAATATGGTGGAGAAGCACTGGTGAGAGCACTACACTGGGTCATTACCAAGATTTGGGAGGAGGAATGGATGGAAGGTATCGTGTGTCCCATCTACAAATAGGGCGACAAGTTGGATTGCGGGAACTACCGCGCAATCACACTCAGTAGGTCGGCTCCAGAGGCACGTTCTCCTCCATTTGGGGAATCTGTGCCAATTTGCGCGAGCACACTACTGAGCGCTGCCTACAAGATACTCTCCCAAATTTTATGCCGCCGTCTATCACCGATTGCAAGCGAGTTCGAGGGGGAAAATCAGGCTGGATTTATAGGTGAACACTCCTACAACGGACGAGATGTTCGCCATCCGCCAGGTGTTGCAGAAATGCCACGAATACAATGTGCCCACTCATCACTTGTTCATCGATTTCAAATCGGCGTATGATACAATCGGTCGAGAACAGCTATGGCAGATTATGCACGAATACGGATTCCCGGATAAACTGATACGATTGATCAAGGCGACGATGGATCGAGTGATGTGCGTAGTTCGAGTATCAGGGACACTCTCGAGTCCCTTCAAATCTCGCAGAGGGTTACGGCAAGGTGATGGTCTTTCGTGCTTGCTGTTCAACATTGCGTGAGAGGGTGTAATAAGGAGAGCGTTGATAAACACGAGTGGAATGATTTTCACGAAGTCCGTTCAGCTGCTTGGTTTCGCTGATGATATTGATATTATAGCTAGCAAATTTGAGACGATGGCGGAAAAGTACATCCGACTAAAGAGTGAAGCCAGGCGAATCGGATTAGTCATTAATGTGTCGAAGACAAAGTACATGATGGCAAAGGGCTCCAGGGAGGAATCACCGCACCCGCCACCCCGAATTTATATCGACGGTGATGAAATCGAGGCGGTTGAAGAATTCGTGTACTTGGGCTCACTGGTGACCACCGACACCGACACCAGCAGAGAAATTCAGAGGCACATTGTGGCAGGAAATCGTGCTTACTTTGGACTCCGCAGAACTCTACGATGGAATAAAGTTCGCCTTAACATGAAGTTAACTATATATAAAACGCTGATTTGACCGGTCGTCCTCTATGGGCACGAAACATGGACCCTACGTGCAGAGGACCAACGCGCCCTTGGAGTTTTCGAACGAAAGGTGTTGCGTACCATCTACTGCGGAGTGCAGATGGAAGACGGGCTTGGAGAAGGCGAATGAACCACGAGCTGCATCAGCTGCTAAGAGAATCAACCATCGTCTTCTTCTTCTTCTTCTTGGCGTAACGTCCTCACTGGGACAAAGCCTGCTTCTCAGCTTAGTGTTCTATGAGCACTTCCACGGTTATTAACTGAGAGCTTCCTCTGCCAATGACCATTTTGCATGTGCATATCGTGTGGCAGGCACGAAGATACTCTATGCCCAAGGAAGTCAAGGAAATTTCCTTTACGAAAAGATCCTGGACCGACCGGGAATCGAACCCGTCACCCTCAGCATGGTCATGCTGAATACCCGTGCGTTTACCGCCTCGGCTATATGGGCCCTCAACCATCGTTCATACCGCGAAAATCGGGAGGCTACGGTGGGCGGGTCATGTCATCAGGATGTTGGATAGCAACCCGACTAAAATGGTTCTCGAGAGTCATCCGACCGGTACAAGAAGACGCGGAGCGCAGCGAGCTAGGTGGGTCGACCAAGTGGAGAACGATCTGCGGAGTGCGGAACTGGAGACAAACAGCCATGGACCGAGTAGAATGAAGACGGCCTTAGCCTGATCGGTAAAGTAAGTATTATCTGATGTGGTTGGTTGTAGCTCCAACGTTGTATTTATTCATCAGTGGAAGGGGTCACATTCGAGGCGACGCCCGGTTGATAGGTCCTCCGAGGCACGGCATAAATATCACAAGCACGATCACAAGGCAGGCTAGTAACCTATGGAAACATCTATTTTGGATGTAAACATGTGATGTCGTTCTTATCGTTTTTCACGTAGATCAAATTGGTGTGGAGTACTAGATCGATTGCCTATGAACGATTTGAATTACGTCATAAAAAAAACTGTCAGATTTCGGGAATTTTTTAGCTTCTGTACACCGTGCTCCAAGGTACTTTCCAACAAAGTTTTCAGAATATTTTGTTTCTAAATGTAGTAGCGACCAGTGTGGAAATGAGTAACTAAACTAAAAAAACTCCGCTGGCAATCATTTCTAGATTGAGTTTAAATAAGGGCGAAAGTAACAAAAGCGAGTTATCTTCATCGACTCTCTCTTCTTCAAATTAAAGTGACAAGATGTGAGTATGGTTGCACTTTTTGAATATAAATCGCTAGGTTGCGATGCAATCTTTCGTCTAAATGTAAAAAAGTTCGATTGAATTTGCATCTTGTCACTTTAATTTGCAGAAGGTGTTGTTAGTGGAAGGGTAAAGTCCAAAAAATGCATTTGGTCAACGTTTAGGCACCCGAAACGATGTTCAGGGTCAAACTCACAAAATTATAAAAATTCCAGTACTTGAGAGACGAAATTATTGATTTCTATTTGCGTCACTCTATATCACCAAAAAATTACACAGAAATCACGCGAAAATCATGAAGAATTCCGGCACCCGATGGGAATAAGACGAACTCTCACAACAACCGCGAACTATCCTACACAACATGAGGTCGTGATCCACTAAATTGTCAGGTAATAAAAACATGTTGAACTCCGAAGAACAATTTTCAAGCACTTTTCCAGGTAAAATTTGCGGAAAGCATAGTACCAGCAGCCGTTTCCCAAATCGACCGGCTTTAATCAAACAACGCGAAGCAAAGGAAATGTGTGACAGCAAGTGTGAAAAAGCAACCGCTTGCGCGCGCAGCCTGCTACGATCCCAACCTTGTGAAAAAAATCTTTCTACAACACATTTGAATTGATGAGTTAAATCGTTCTGCTGTAACTAACATGCACCAAAACAGCATAAATGCAACTCAATAATGGTAATAATTCGATAGAAACAAGGCATCCAATAACTTCACTTTTCAATTGGTTATCATCCATTCTTGGTAATTGTGAAAACATCAAGCACGAACAAAACCAGACGTTCGTTTGCCTTTGCTCGTTTATTATACTTCGTCAGTAACATCTGGAAAGAGTGTTAAGCATTTTTTAACAAATACAATAACAATCGTTTAATAAACTAATTATAAATTTCATCAGAAGTTTAATATTTAATTTTTGATGAGCAAAAATCTTAACCTATGAACATTTTCCTGTCAGCGAGACTCATCGAAACAGGTGTACCAAAGCGCCCATCTCTGGACGCGTTTTCCACCGTCACGATCTAGCATCACTCGTCGGAGAAAGTCTTCCATCGCGAGTTTTAATAAACTTGCTAAAAATAACCCGTTTGTGGATGGTTGGCTCTTACATATAATATATATCTCTGGTGGAGAAGGAAGCACGCTTGATGGCAAAGGCAAACTCAATGAACTAATCCCAACTGGTTCAGTGAAGTGATCCACTAGTGACTATGGGGAGAAGAACCTGACGTGGGGAAGAATGATGTATGTTCTTAGTAATGAATAAATAAATATAGAAGTTGAGTTGGAGAAAATCTACTCATGACGACTACGGGATGCGAAGCAGGTTTCTTAAAGCACTTCGAGAATTGGATCATATGCTGACGAACGCAGAGTGCATTTTCGTTAGTGAAAGGAAAATAAATGCAACTGAATGAGCTGTGCGGCAGTAGGCTGCGAAACAAAACATATGGCACAGCCGGCTTGGATCAGTCTTCTTGAATGACAATGGAAATGCTGCGGATAATTTTCCACCGAACGACTCAAATGCCTAATGAATGAATCAGGTTGTCTTGCTGTGCCGTGCCACAGAAGATTCCGCTCGATCCCGAGTAATCTTATTAGGATAATTGAGATCCATAGAAATTCGAAATTACTCAGGAATGATTTCAGCGGTTCGCCGCAAATCGACTTCAAAAGCTTTTCCGACATCGGTAGGCTACCCTTTTTACCTGTGTTTGCGCGCCTTCCATTAATAAAACATGCCGACTCAAAGGAAAAGCTGAAAGTGAATTTTCATATTCATCTCCTATTGATGCTTCCCGGTGCCCCTGGTGGAGATGTTTTGAATTTCCAGAGCGGTGATTTGTGTTTTCACCCGAGCATCATCCGCCTTGTAGCTGGTGCCGCTGCCGGTATACGACTCATGATATGCTTGGTGGTGTCTGGTGTGGGACATTTGAAACGCGCTGTTTCGGAGCGAGAGGAATTTCATTCAACATACATCATCCTGCATGCATGCTTCCTGCCTCCTCCGTCCATGCTTCCATCGCACACCCTCAGGACAGTTTCCCACAAGTTGACAAGTGTAATAGTTGCTGGCTCACCATGTCTCCCCACCGCCACCACCAGCTCGTAAAAGTGCGAGTGTATCTCCTGTATCTCCTCGTGCGAGATTATGTTGATTTTCTCGTGCCATGCTTTTCCTCTTCCTGGTGTATTGCTCGACTCGTCTTTTTCGGATCTTCACGCCGGTGTATACGAGAGTGTTTTATATTTATTCACTGTTCTGTCCTTTTGGTTTTATTTATGACCCTGGAGAACAACTCTCACAAGCCACAAGATGTATCGCTTGGACTCGTTGTTATAGGTGGATTTACGACACGAGGAAACGTAAAATTCAGCGACAATATTCTCCTCATCCATGAAGACTTCCGAGCAGGACACTGCCGCCGCATCAAATGTGATATTTTGTGTACGGTTGTCATCATTATTGCCACGGCTGTCACCGGTAACGACGGTGTCATTGATGGAATGTTGAAAAATGCGTCACTCCTCCCACACGCAGATGGGCTTCTGTGGTACCTGTTCTAGGAAAAAAAATGTCTTTGCAATACACCGAGAAGACATGAGGATCATTCCACTAATTAGTTTTACATTAGTACAGTACAAAGTTGAGCTACTGAATTGACGCCAACCATTCTTTCTTGAATAGGAATTAAGAAAATATTTGCCACGCAAAAGCTATGAAATTTTGCCATTGTTCCCAATTTCAGAAAAAAACACCGTCTTGTGAGTTGCTATTAAGCAGCTACAAGGCTGTAATTTATTAAGTCAATCATTAATAATGTCTTTGGGTAAGTATGAGGGGCTTCTTACAATTTCAGTGTTTTACTGCCAACTGCGGACAATCTACCGCGAAGGACAATCTTATCGACGATCATCAATTAACGGGAAATCTACAGGTGTTCATATGATTCAAGGTTAAGGTGAGTATAATGTTTTCATTTCAGGCAAACCGTACCATAAATTCAGCTTTAATTCACGCACGACTACTAATGAGCTACTTAGGAATCCAATATTTAAACTCTACAAACGTATGTAATTAAAGAATTCATTAATACAGTGTTAACATCAGTAAATTTACAAACTCACTTCGAAAAACCAACTATTGCAACAACTCACTCGTGGATATAGTTCAATATTATTGCTGATTCATGATACAGGTTCTGATAAAGAATTCTGACAGTGACATACGAATTCTGTCAACCCGCATCTTTACACCGACTCGTCCGAGGGAACGGTAAGTTGCTTCACTCTCTGCGTGCCGCAACGAGGGGTACCGCCAACAGCCATGAATCAACTACGAATTGTTTATATCAGATATTCAAAGCTGAAATTCACATGGCCCCGTAGCTTTAAACGAATACGTGATATTCTGACAAACGCAACTCTCTATATTTGAATTGCTCTCAAGTTTATGAGTGTGTATCAATCTAAGTGCAGTTTTGAACACGAAATTATATAAATAGTGTTTTGAGCAACATCATAATGAGGTAAACGAAATCAACTATTTCTCGCATTTCTCGCCGTGGTTGATGTGATCTGACATTCCACCAGATATCCTTCAGACCTCCTTCCGACATTTCACCAGAAATTTTGTCCGAGGTATTAGCAGGTATTCCTATCGGTATTCACTAAGCGTGATTGCTCTAGTAATTCATTTCTTTTGAAATTCTTTCAGGAAATTCATCCAAACCTCCAAAGCTTCTTATGAGATTTCTTCAGGATTCATTCTAACATTTGTCCAGAAATTTCTTCAGTGATTCCTTCTGGAGTTTCTTTAGCAATTCCTTCCGAGGTTTTTTTTCTGATTCCTCCGAAAAATCATGGAGAAATCCAGAACGAACTTCCAAAAGAATTTCAGAAGGAGTCCCGGAAGCAGTTCCCAGAAGGAATTATTGCACACACTTTGATTTTGAATATTCAGTTCAGAATTTTTTTTTACAGAGTTGAGATTTTTTATTTTTTTTTCTGAGTTCTCAACAGCAGAACTCAACTCAACTAAACACGGTACATTCGGTTTTCGATATTTACCATCTTTCAGTAACCTTTGACGATGAGTTTATTAACACATTTACAGAATTCCAGCAACCAAACACGAAGAAATTCTGAGAGAATGCCGGAAGAAATTTCTGAAGCAATTCCAGAATGAACTTCCGGAGGAATCCGGAAGGGTTTTCTGGAAGAATCCATAAAATAATCTCGGATTAAATTCTAGAGGGCCCCAGAAGTAACTCCTGGTGTAATCTCAGAAGAAATTACTTGAGAAAGCTGTACCTACTCGTGAACAACAGAGGCCTGAATATATTCGCACTTCTTCACTCGCGAGCTAACAAAGCTGGTACGCATTCGTCTTGATTTGCTAAGCTGCTCTTACAGTTGAATGAGATACGCATTTACACGACTGACAGTTCTCAGGAAAAATGCAGTACAAAACATTACTTCCTGATGGATAATGATAATAATATGAATTATACACTTTTCGCACTTCCACAAGCTTTTCGCGAATAAAAACTCATGAATGTTTTTGTTTTCGTTTTGCTTCATACTCATGAAGCAAGCGGATACGAAAAAACACGCATACGGCCTACTCTTGGAACCGTGAGTAAGCTGTATATTGCTACTTTCGTTACGCCCGCACAGTCCCAAGAACTGCCAGCCCACACAGCAAAAAATTTCTTGTGAAATCACATCGTTTTCGCTGCACATCAGTCGCGTCGTAAAAGTGATGTACATATTACATCCCTTCCACGCAACAAATTAGCCGCCGCAGCTTGAAAGCGGGTCTAGCAATCGCTAGAACTGCAACGATAGATGAATCATATATAAGTAAAATATTGGCATGGATTCGATCACGGATCCGTTGATTGTGAGTCATATCTATTTACCGAGTTATATAGGGGATGATAGGGCCCATATAGCCGAGGCGGTAAACGCACGGGTATTCAGCATGACCATGCTGAGGGTGACGGGTTCGAATCCCGGTCGGTCCAGGATCTTTTCGTAAAGGAAATTTTCTTGACTTCCTTGGGCATAGAGTATCTTCGTGCCTGCCACACGATATACACATGCAAAATGGTCATTGGCAGAGGAAGCTCTCAGTTAATAACTGTGGAAGTGCTCATAGAACACTAAGCTGAGAAGCAGGCTTTGTCCCAATGAGGACGTTACGCCAAGAAGAGAGAAGAGGAGGAGGGGATGATAAATATTCTCAATTTAGTTGAAAATCGGAGTTTTCGACTAGCGAAGTTGGATTTTTCTCCAAATCCATGCGTCGGACCTAACTTCGGAAGTGGTGCGCTGTATAGTAAACCTGGTCCGCTATACAGCGCACCACTTCCGAAGTTAGGTCCGACGCACGGATTTGGAGAAAAATCCAACTTCGCTAGTCAAAAATTCCGGGATTCAACTGCACGGACAATATGATACTGCTTCTAGGTACACAGCAAAAAAATTCTTGTAATATCACATCATTTTCGATGCGCATCAGTCGCGTCGTAAAATTGATGTAAAAATTACATCCGTTCTACGCAGCAAATCAGCCGCCGCAGCTTGAAAGTGGGTCTAGCAGTCGCTAGAACCGGAAAGATTGATGAATCATATATAAGTAAAATATTGGCATGGATTCGTACACTGATCCGTTGATTGTGAGGCATATCCCTTACCTCTCGGCTATTCACCGAGTTGGGAGGTAGATGATAAATATGATACTGCTTCTGAGTGTTTGCTGGAATGGGTTTGTTGACACTTTCCGGTGCCAACAAGGGTGTACATGGTGAGTGTGATAATTGTTGGTAAACGATGTAACCGAGTGAAATTACGTTCGAAAATGAATACATTGCCAGAAATTACGCGCCTGAATATTATAAAATTTGTTGCTGTGCACCGAGGCTTCGCAAGAAGAGGGAAAATAGAGGATTATAGTTTTGGCTTTATTCGGAATAGTCCCTACGGCCCTATATATGCCGTAGCACTGTACTTGTGATCGGGTATGTGTGTGATGTAACCGCTGGTTCCACATTTGTAGCTTGTAGGCACCTCCACAAGCTTCCTCCTTATTTCCTTAACCCTCTAATACCCAACCCCGCCTTTAGACGGGGTATAGTTTGAGCATTTTTGTAATTTTTGTTTCGTGGAAAATCAAATTTTTTATATTTTTGGCTGATATTAAGGACTGTTTTGTATATCTCAAAATGGTTTTTGGTGTATTTTCAAGCGTATTTACATTTTTCAAAAATCATTGAAAAATTGATGTTTAGTCACCTTTTAGAAGTCATTGTTTATTTTGTATTGAATCGCTAAAATTAACATATTTTAAATTTTTCCCAAATCAATCTACCCTAGTTTAATAGTTTAAGGGAATCGAATACACTCTAAAATTATTCTCCTTAAAATTACAAGGAAAACAAAATTTTTAATGAAAAAAATTTAAAATAAAAATATTTCTACAGTAATCATAAAATCTCTAAATATTTTCATCTCAAAAAATCCGTACCCCAAATAGGCTTTCAGCAAAAATATAAAAGTGTGGGGATGTTCATAAATAAAAATTATAAAAATCAAAAACTGAAATTCACGAAATCGAGAATTAAAAAGAATTATCTTCCAAAACATGTTTAAATCGATTTTAGATGACGAAATATGATATTTAGATCAAAATCAAAAATTTGGGTATTAGAGGGTTAACCTGCCAGTAAGCTTCTAAAGCCTTAATCCGGTCCTGATAAAAGAACTGATAGCCTTTCTGGTGGCTGCATCCTTAGCTGTCAGAAGAGAGCCTATCGTTTATTTGAATATTTGAATATCGCTCGTTTTGGGTGCTCACTAGTATGGGACAAACATCAAATTCTCGCTCCAATCGACTTTTTTGATTCCATTTAGGTCCCATATGAACTGTGCAAAATTTCAGCGCAGTCGGTGAAACTATAATTTAGCGCAAGCGGTTCAAAGTTTTCATAGGATTTACTATGGGAAAAGTTACACTTTCAGATAAAAAATCCCAGGGGTCGCCCTTTGTCTCCTTAATTCAAATCGATCAATGCTACTTGTAGAAAAATCATTTATGAAACTTTCCTTCGAAGACCGCAAAACAATTGGATGCTTGTGGAAAAAGTTATTGATTTATTACCGATTAGTGATCCAACGAACGGCTTTTTGTTTTGTTTAATCAGCAGCACTGCTGTTGCCGTTGTCGCATGGGGTGGCGGGAGGCATCACCACCCCCAGAAACAGCAGCAACCAAGGCAGCAGCTACAGTGCTGCTAATAAAACAAAACAAAAAGCTGGTCGTTGAATCACTAATCGGTAATAAATCAATAACTTTTTCCACAAGCATCAAATTGTTTTGCGGTCTTCGGAGGAAAGTTTCATAAATGATTTTCCTACAAGAAGCATTGATCGATTTGAATTAAGGAGACAAGGGGTGACCTCTGGGGTTTTTTGTTTGAAAGTGTAACTTTTCCCATAGTAAATCCTATGAAAACTTTGAACCGCTTGCGCTAAATTATAGTTTCACCGATTGCTCTGAAATTTTGCACAGTTCATATGGGACCTAAATGGGATCCAAAAAGTCGACTGGAGCGAGGATTTATTTTTTCCATACAAGCGTGTCCCACACTAGTGCTCACACTCACACTCGTTGACAGTGGTTTGAGAAATTAATAGAGTTGATCTAACCGTAACAATAGCCAACTTTTAAAAAGGATTGAGGGCCAGTTTTCAAACTTTGGGTTTTCATGAACGCTATACCTATTGGATTATGTTCGGATTACCAACTCCTAAGGACAAACGCTGGATTTTTTGGCCGTTAGCTTTAAGGCGAAACTAGAAGCATTTCCTCATTTTTTGGTTTTTAATTTTTTATTAAACAACGAACCAATATTTTCAAAATCGGTTTTCGTGCATATGTAGAGTATGGATCAGGGTATCTTCTGAATTTTTAACGCGGTAGAAAATGTTTTTCGTTTTTGCAGAAACCATTTTTGAACAAAATTTCACTAAAAAATGGTTTCTGCAATAACGAAAAACAATTTCTACCGTGAAAAAAAATCAGAAGATACCCTGATTTATACTCTACATTTGCACGAAAACCGATTTTAAAAATATTGCTTCGTTATTTAATGAAAAATCAAAAACCAAAATATGAGGAAATGCTTCCAGTTTCGCCTTAAGCTCAAATAGATTTCGAATGAAGGCGGAATTGAAAGGTACACAATTGATTACACTCATTCGAAGAGGGTATTCTGCTTAGAGAGTTCGAAAAGTCGGTATAAGAAAAAACTAAAATAGATATTTATTTAGGTTCAGTGCTTCACGATATCTTGAGCGAACTAACATTTTTGGTTGACCGACAAATACAAGAATAGAAGTTGTGGGTCGCAAAGATGACACGCAGATGACCGTACGCCTATTCCCTACAGAACAATAATTCCCTTGTCAATTCATCGTACTGTTATCAATTTACCGTATAATTTTAGTATTAGAAATTAGAAATAAGTATTAATCCTATAAAGGTTCACTACTTCACTGTCTAGCCGTCTAACGTTTTACACGATGATGAAGTTGTTTTTCATACAGCCTTGACAATTCACGTGACATTACTTCATAAAACGTCACGATCAGCAGGAGTGTTGCCGTCAGATAAAGTATCACGTTCGACAGCATTGCTGCGACGAGGGGTCACGTCGGCACATACCTCCGCCCGTAAACCATTTTGAAGATCTGGATCACCATGTTTACTCTTCTTTGCGACGTCCAAAACAGCCAGCTTTACGGCTGGCCTTCGTAGAATCCGCATAGATGTCCGCACCAACGCCTGGCGCACTCAGCCGTCTTTCCCAGGGACAACCTTTTTTAATCCGTCCACTAGTCTACTGGTTCATTGTCGTACTGCTAACGATCAACACTAAATCCCAAACTTGAAGATCCTTAACTATTTGCATCTACGGATGATAACAGCGCAAGCATCTCGCTAGTTTCCAGCTGCTTCGCAAGGTTGATGGATGGTCTGTTGACTCTGCTGTAAGGAATTTCGCACCGGATGAGCTGTCCAACAAGAAATGGTTCGGTGTCAAGGCTTCTTGATCCGCAAGCTCTAGCAGAATGTATGTAAAGAGGCCTTGAATTTATCATAAACTCAGCTTCCAATAGAACCGTTTCATAAGCGGACCTGGTGTGATGGTTAGAACACTTGACCATCACGCCGACGACCTGGGATCGAATCCCACTCCCGAAAAACTCATAAAATGTGAGTTCTTCCTTCGGAAGGGAAGTAAAACGTGGGTCCCGAGATGAACTATCCTTAGGGCTAAAAATCTCGTTAATACAGATAAAAAATAAAAAAAAAATTAACCGTTTCAAGTGTCTCATCGTTTGGTTTGCAAGGTCCATCCAACGTTGTATCAATCGCGACCAAGACCATACGAACGAGCCTTTCCCATGTGCGATGATGCTGGTGCGATAAACTTCCAGCTGATTTAAGTTGTAGTGAACTTCTCGGATAGTGCTTGCTTAGCCATCTCGTTTTGTACGTTTAATTCATTGCTTGTGCCCTGAAATGCTTCTGCATTGTCGGTCCAGAACTCCTTGGGTACGCCGCGACGAAATACAAATCGTTGAACAGCCATATTTTTGATACCGCAAAACATGTATGCTGCTACACGGTACATTTTGATCCGGCTGCCAAATCGGGTGAAGTCCAAAATCGGTGCAAAATGGGAAAATTGGCAACGAGCGGGTTTCAATTCTTCTTCTGTAGATGTCATCCTTTTTTGCCTTGGCCAACTCTCCTCGGGCGCATGCCATAAGTTCGGCCCATGGAACCAGTAATTATCCATATTCAGTTATGGACCACTCCCCACTTTGTTTCGAGGTCAGCAAAATTTTCTTTAGAGGGTAGCCATCTCGATTCGTTTGGCTCTGTGGTCAGCAGAATTTCATCAACACGAACCGCAATGATTTTGTGGTAACGTCTATGGTCTTGGGAACGAACCCACGCGAGTACGGTTCTCGAATCACTCCAGCAGCAACGACGGCCAATTAGGAATGTATGATGGTTCTGGATGCTTTCCAGAATTTGAGTTCCTAACACAGCAGCCTCCAACTCAAGTCTCGGAATTGAGTTGAGAGTGTCTTTAGCGGTGCTATATTGACTTTTGCTTCAACAAGTGATACTTGTACGTCATCATCTCTTTCTAGACGTAAATATGCCACACAGGCATACGCTGCTTCGCTGGCGTCAATAAAGACATGTAGTTGAAGAGTATCGAGGTTCTTTGGGAATGGAGATGGGAAGTAACTCCTTGGTATACGAAATGAATTCAGTTACTCTAAAAAACTTTCCCATTTTTCGTATATGTCATCTGGTACATTCTCGTTCCATTCGGTTCCTTCCACCCAAATATTCTGGGGGAGGATTTTGCCGTGCACCAGAAAGAACGCAATGAAGCCCAGGGGATCGAAGCTCATGACCACCCGAGCAATCTCTCGCTTGGTAGGAATGTGCTTCTCAAGTAGTACATGTTGAAGATCTTCTCTTGAACCAAAGGCATACAAAAACAAATCCTCTAACG